>NC_139564.1:26384442-26666823 GCF_965112155.1 Podarcis liolepis
GATTGAATAAAAGGACTGGGGAAGGAGGGGGGGGGGCGTTTCTGTGCTGTGGATGAGCAGGGAAGTGATTGAGTACAGTAACTTGTGAAATACATAGCAGGTTTGTTGTAAGACTCCCGCACCTGTGATCTTGGACAATAATAGTAACACTGGACTATGTGGCAGGATTGCTCTAATTTTATAACCTACTATCTGGCAGTTATGAAGCAATGTCTGGTTCCCTTCCTGCCCCCCACAAATTATCAGTATCCTTCTCCCCCAGCTGCCAGACTTGTGGTACGTCTTCTTAAATGTCATATTTAAATTGCACATGCCCTGTCCTTGGGGCACACAAGGGTTTTTTTCTGTCTTGGAAATCCCCTGGTAAATGGATTCTTCAAATCAGACTCAAGGCTGGCCAGAAGTCAAGACGCTACCTGAAGATAATACTGATTGCTGGGGAACCACAGCCGAAGAGGGTTACTGCCCTCATCATGGCTTGCTTATAGCCATCCCATAGGTATCTGGTTAGCCCCTGTGGGATGACAGATGCTGGACTAGATAGGCCTTTGGTCTGATCCAACCATGCTCTCTGTATGAGTCAGGGTCTTGTTCTGTAAATTACATACCCATTCTAAAAAGCTGAAGCCGGTTTCAACAATCAATGAACACTTGCCAACACAGCAGCTGCCCTGCTGAGTCCTCCCCTCAGCCTGAGGAACGCAGGCCCCACAGGCACACAATTGGTGCATATCTTTGTAATATTCTCAGTTTAATACTATGACCCGCTGGATGTCCATTCCAACGACCAAGGCGCTTGCCTCACTTACATACAGTTCCTAGTCCGAACCCTGTAATTCCAAATCCTAACAACTTTGTGACTGCTCCCTCACACCCCATTTGCTTGGAAAGATACCAGTCGGTAGTCCCAGGGTATCCTTTTCTGCATCACGTTATCCATTGCAAGTGTATCCTGGTAGGAGCGAACTGCATTTCCTCTGGCTGCTGGCCTGGAGAAAGAGTTATGTTCCATCATTAAGCTAAGTGTATGTGTACAACAGCATTTGTTGTCCCTTGTCTTCCCTCCTTGTTGACAGTTAAACTGTAGGCTCTTTGGAACAGAAAGCTGCCCAAGCTCAGAGCCGTCTGTTTACACAGATGGAAGAGAAGCTTGTTTTCCTTCCGCGAGAACGGTTGGGAGGTAGAACACCCCAGCACTGGAACTATTCTATACCAAACTGGCCAAACCGTGACTACACAAGGCTTCCAACATACTTCGGTGTGGCTCCCAGACAATTCCAGATGAAAGACAAGCTTTGTCTCTTCTTTCCATCCCACACAGGGACGCAAGGGAAGAAGGAGAGGTTGGTCTAAACTCCACATGGGAGACCGAGTTGGCAACTGTGACTAGAAGCTTGGGGTTCAACCCAATATTAGCCACGCTCAGAGGAGACCCATTGAAATGAATGGATATTCATTCCAATGGGTCTACTTGGAGTGAAACAACCCTTGGCCTCTTGAACTATTGCAAGCTGTGGTCCTGGTTTTCAGACAAGGAAGAACATGTCTGCCAGGAAGTATCTTGTGAAACCACCCGGATATAGGTATTTTTGTGGGGAAGTTACACTGACTGGATGTCTCCCTGCCTCTGCCCACTCTAGGGAAATAAGGAATGTTGCATTTGACTGTGCCAATGGATTAAATCCCACACTTTTGATGAACGCTTGTATAGAAATTGAATATTAATACTAAAGAATGAAAAGAGAAGCTGTGGCAGGACACAACCCCTTGAATTTGCAAGCCACAATAATAATAATAATAATAATAATAATAATAATAATAATAATAATAATAATAATATCCCACCCATCTGGCTGGGTTCCCCTAGCCAATCTAGGTGGCTTCTAGCACATATAAAACATAATAAAATGTCAAATATAAAACTTTCAGGTAGAAAGCTGCCTTCAGTTGTCTTCTGAAAGATGTGTAGTTCTTTATCTCCTTGACAGATGATGGAAGGGTTTTCCATAGGGAAGGTGCCACTGCTGAGAAAGCCCTCTTCCTGGTTCCCTGTAACTTCACTTCTTGCAGTAAGGGAACTGCCAGAAGATCCTCAGAGGTGGACCTCAGTGGTCCGGGCTGAATGATGGAGGTGGAGACACATACTCATTATGAAATATCCCCATAAAAATGGCAACATGCAGGTATTAACTATAAGAACACAAGTGCCCTACTAAAAAGGTAAAGGTACCCCTGCCCGTACGGGCCAGTCTTGCCAGACTCTAGGGTTGTGCGCTCATCTCACTCTATAGGCCGGGAGCCAGCGCTGTCCGCAGACACTTCCGGGTCACGTGGCCAGCGTGACAAGCTGCATCTGGTGAGCCAGCGCAGCACACGGAATGCCGTTTACCTTCCCGCTGGTAAGCGGTCCCTATTTATCTACTTGCACCCGGGGGTGCTTTCGAACCGATAGGTTGGCAGGCGCTGGGACCGAACAGCGGGAGCGCATCCCGCCGCGGGGATTCGAACCGCCGACCATGTGATCAGCAAGTCCTAGGCGCTGAGGTTTTACCCACAGCGCCACCCGCGTCCCCACTAGATGAAACCAAATGGGCCATCCTCTCCAGCATCTTGTTCTCACAGTGTAAAAGCCTCCTCTCACTTAAGTTCCTCAGCAGCTGGGATTCAGATGCATATCGCCATTGGTGCTGACTTAGCTCTGGCCAACCAGGAAGTTATTGGGGCTGAAGGAACGTGTCTTGTTTTCCCCTCATGCAGGAACAAGGTGGTATTAAATAAATTCAATGGATAAGAGCTAATAAACGATATCCAAACTACGATAGCCATCTGGAACTTTCATGACGAGAAGCAATATGCCACTGAATACAGATGCTTGGGAGCAACAGCAGGCAAGTGCTGTTCTCTTCGTTCTCTTGTTGTATAGTTCCCGAAAGCATGTGGGATGCAGGAAACTAACTTAGCTGGACCTTTGTTTTGAGCCAGCAAGGCTCTTTTCCTCTTCTCCTGACCATGCTTTGGAGACCGAAGCCAGCTAAGCAAGCTCAGTCTGGCTCCTGAAGGAGAAACCAGGTGTGCAGTCAGCAGTCTCCAAAGAAGCACATCCTGTGGTGAACTTGCTCTGAGCTCAATACATTCCACACTGATCCTTTCAGGGAAAGGCAGGATCTGAGCAGGCTTAGCTACCTCTTGCTCTGCAAACAACTGTGCAAGCAAGACCTTATTGGGCTTTAGAGAAAACTGATGCCCAGATCAAGCTGCCACAATCAATTTTGGACCACAAGCTGGATGATGATGATGATGATGATGATGATGATATAAAATTATTTATACCCTGCCCTCCCCAGCCAAGACCAGGCTCAGGGTGGCTAACACCAGATATAAAAACAATTGATTAAAATACAACTTAAAAACAAGATTAAAATACAACATTAAGACCTAGCCTCATTTCAGTAGAAACTCAAATAAAACTTTTTGGGGGTGAAAACGTCAAATCTTCACCAAGGCCAACCATCCAGACTGGTCCTACGTGGGCCAGAAAAAGCCAGGTAAGTCCCCAATAGGAGTTCCATCACAGAAGGAGAAAGGAAAAAGGAAAGAGGGGAAGGGGATCAAGTTGATGAGCCTGCTCAGAGCCCCACCATTACAGAAAGAAGTAGGGGTGGGAGAGAAGCTCTCTTCCTTCTGAGTCCCTTTCCTTATCCATTCCAATGGAGTGGGAGAAGGCATCTCCAATGAGGGTTATTACAAAGTGGATGTGCTTCTTTTCCCAAGCAGAAGGACAGAAGTAGAGCATTGGTTCCTAACTGGTGGTCCGTAGATCCCAGGCGGTCCATGTGAGCCACCCACCGAGTCTCCACGCTCACAGGCTTCACCGTCTGTGATTTTTTAGGGTCCCCGCTTCGCCGCAGCGGCAAGACCCAGTCCCACAGAGCCGATCCCCTCCGGAGCTCAGAGGGAATCCGCCATTAATCGCTGGCGCTGACCGGAAGTCAGGTAAAGCAACTTCTATTTTGTCTCTCCTCTCATCCATTTTTTTTTTTGCTTCAGCTTCCATTACACGTTTAATCATTATGTCCCATAGAAATATTCTCTTACCTCACCCATACACCTTTTTATTTGATTAAAAATATTTGCTTATATTATAAAAGCACCTCTTCTACATATTGCTACTAAATTGTGAATTAAACAGTTGTAAACTACTATTCTTGGAATATCAAAGTATTTTATTATTCTTCAAAAATGAGGCACCGAAAGAACTATAGATCAAAGACAGACGTGAGAAGCAATTCACATTGAGGTGATTACTGTAGGAACCCATGTGCTTGAGAGAAAACGTATTACAAAACTGTACATGTTCAGGTGTCGCTGAGATCACTCACCAACCTGAAATTCACAAGCCAAGAATGCCAATGTAGAAACAGATCCAGAATGCTGATTTACCCATCTGATTTCCAAAGTTGCCTCCAGCCATACAGAGTCACAGAAAGTATGCCCTCAGGATGCCAAAAAATAAATTACAGGTTCTATTCCCTTTTCCTCCTCAAACTGTCTTGCATATGAAAGAGAAGGCATTTTTAGAATCACAGAAAACATTCATGGCATGACAAACAAGCTACTGTTTGACTTCCACTGTGCTCAGCGAGAAAGCCCACAATGTGTGAATTAAATAGGCAATCTTGAAATGTTGTCAAGAGAGATGCACTTAAATATGCAAGAGAGAGATGTAACAGAAGCAATGCCAGTCTTTAAGGCTGAAACATTCCTGAGAGCACAAGCCTGCATGTACAGCTGCTGCCTACTGCTAAAATGCACAATGTTTACCACCTGACGTACACCACTTGATGACTGCAATGTATGTTCATCACTTGATAATCAAGTACTACAGCGAGAGCTTCCCTACACTTTCAAATAAAAGGCTTTTAAATAAGAGTCCATCCCCACATTTCTTTTGGCAAATCACATCCCTAATAATGCTGTGATGTTAATGTGTTTTGTAGAACTGGCTCAGAGACTCAAGATCACTATACACACAATGGATACAATTGGGTAAGAGAGTCATAATTTGCTGTGGGTTCTTTATTTACAGTGGTACCTCGGGTTAAGTACTTAATTTGTTCCGGAGGTCCGTTCTTAACCTGAAACTGTTCGTAACCTGAAGCACCACTTTAGCTAATGGGGCCTCCTCCTGCTGCTGCTGCACCGCTGGAGCACAATTTCTGTTCTCATCCTGAAGCAAAGTTCTTAACCCGAGGTACTTTTTCTGGGTTAGCGGAGTCTATAACCTGAAGCGTATGTAACCTGAAGCGTATGTAACCCGAGGTACCACTGTATTTAGATTCCTTATTTATTTATGCTCCTGCCCCCTTTTTCAAGGGCTTCAGAGTGGTAGATACAGAACCCTCATCCCCATACTGGCTGGACGCAAGCTGGCTTCTATTCTGAGATGGGTCTACATAGCAGGCACTCACAGACGATGCTCTATGTCACAAAACATTTAAAATCCTTCATACACATCATTATTTTTAATGTGTGACATTTTAATGTATTTTTAATCTTTGTTGGAAGCCGCCCAGAGTGGGCGGGGTACAAATAAATTATTATTATTATTATTATTATTATTATTATTATTATTATTATTAATAATAATAATTTGTACCACATCCTTCTTTGAAGGGTCATGTTAAGGATTAAGATAACTAAATAGTTCTTCAATATGGTATTATGTAGCACCTCAAGAAAGCTATAACTTAAAGAGAGGGGGGAGAGTATTTGATCCCTTGCTAAATTTGCCTGTTTACCTCTGACGAAGAAATGACCAGTCCATAATTTTAATGGTAGGTTTACTGCAGCTGTGAGAGACAGAATAAGAACAGGAACCCCCCCCCCCCCGGAAACCCAGAAGACAAAAGTCGGAGATTGATGTGCATTATGATGAGTGAAATAAGTATTTGATCCCCTATCAACCAGCCAGATGTCAGGCTACCTGGTATCTTCACTGTATGTAACGAGCTGAGATTAGATGCACCTGCTGTAAGGAGGGGGGGTCTTACCTGTAATCCCAACTCGTTACAGTACCTGTACAAAAGAACACCTGTCGACAGAAGCAATGGGCACCTCTTATTGTTCTCTTATAATGGCAATGTCACCCACCTGAGAGGTGCTGGAACTGAGCTCCGTCAAGTTCCGGCTGAAAAAAGCCCTGTATATATGTATCATACTCTCAATTACCTAAAACCAGGAATTTATCATCCTCTCATCATGATTCTAGCTGCTTCTCCATTCTTTTTTCTTCCTTTCCTCTACCCATCTCCATGCCTTTGATAGCTTCCCATCTTTAAATAGAATTCCATGTGGAAAATATCATCATCATCATCAAGAACAAAGGATGCTGTTTTAGACAAAGTCAGACCACTGCTCCATTTACTTCAACATTATCTACACTGCCTGGCAGCGGCTTCTGTAGGGTTTCATACAGAAGACCTTCTCACTCCTACTTGGAGACACTAGGGGTTGAATAAAGTACTATCTGCTTGCACGGCACATGCTGTTAAGTTACGGCCCTTTCCAATCAAAATATGCTTCGTTTCTGTCACATGACCGCCTTATTTTATTTTTCAAGCCAATAAACTATTTTTCAGAAATCCTGGGTAGTATGCTACTTAATCTTACACTGAGTAGACCCACTGGAATGGAATTTGGTTAGTCACGGCTAACTTAAATACATTCATTTCAATGCAACTAAGAGTGTGACTTAACTGGATGCCACCCATTAAGGACGAAATATCCTGTGCCTTTTAACACATTTGGGTAATGTATCAACATTTGTACCACACAAAGACTTTTGTCTCTCTTTCATACGCGCGTACACACACACACACACAGAGAGAGAGAGAGAGAGAGAGAGAGAGAGAGAGATTTACATAAGCAGAAGGCAAACTTTCTGCCTGCAATTACACCGCTTGGGTTTAAATCCAAAAAACAAAGGCTATGGATTTGCACACTATAGCCACAAAATGGAATTCCTAAGAACGTAACACTCCTAGTTTAACACCACTAAGGGTGGTGGTGAGGAATAGTTCAAGTGTTACACGAAATGCAGTAATCAACAAACAGTTCTGACTTACAATTTTAAAACGTGAATTACAGAATGAAGATGGGTGGTCGCATCTTCATTCAACCAACTTTGATGTGTAATTGTGCTTTCATGTTACAAATAGCTCTTTATCAGGCAATTCATTATACCTCAGGTATTTAACTACTGGAATTCTTTATTCCCTGCATCTAGCCCAACAACAGTTGTCTATGCTAGGTGTTTAAGCATTCTCCAAAATCTACTGGAAATTCCTTATTGTTCCTTCAACACAATGGTTGCTAAAAATATGACAAACAAAATTCCATACACATCAGTGCTACACAGTTTCAGCCTGCAAAACCTACTGCAATTTTTTAAATGTTTGCATTAATGTTTACACACGCAGAGGATTAATAACATATTTTTAACGCAAACATGTGTGAGCTGCTGAAGTAAAGGTGCACTAATTCTATTCAATTTTATACAGCACATAAATGCCACTGCAAAATATGTGAACTAAAAATGACAAAGGAAACTCTAATAATGTAATACTGCATCCCCCAAACTCACTCTAGTATAAATAAGAATAAGACTACGATCCTAAACATACTTGCTTGGAGATGCATCCCATTCAAGAGAGCAGAACTTACTTCCTGGTAAACATACAAAAGGATCCCATTTAATTCATAGGACCTACCTCTGAGTAAACATGCCTTGGCTTAGACTGCCAGGCAAGTTGCAGATGGCAGTCTATGAACACTACTCTCTTGAACTGTTTGAGCTGCCTTAGGAATTCAAGGTACATGTAATGACACACACATAAAATTAGCTAAAAACAAACAAACAAAAAACAACCCAGGCAAGCAAGTTCTTGCCCATTAGTTCCCCTTAATATTTTATTTTTTAAGAAATCAGGACATAAATGGAAGGTTTGCACACTGAACAAACACTTCAGTTCATTTCTACGCTCATAAAGCGGCCAGAAATTAACATGGAAAGTACAGATGTTAACAGGGAATAATCCATAATTCTCAAAATCCTCATACAAGCACTTCAGTGTGGATTTACCAAGAATACACCACCATAAGGCCTACTTTCATTAGTTGAAAGAGCCAAGCGCACACATATAGCTCCGACTTCTCCTAGACCAGCACCACTGAAATGAATGGGAAGCTGCCCCATGTCCAATTTCCATCGGAAACATGAATGATGCATTTTGGAGAAAGCTCTGGACGCAAAACAATGGAGCTCATATAAAACCACTACGAAATAAACAGCCAAATCTGGAAGTCGTGAAGTGGAGAAACAATGCACAACGGAGGTGAAGATAATTCATTTAAACATGGCCACTTGGCTCGCAGATCATCTGATAAAATTAGATCTATTTTCAACCAAAAACATGAGTGTAGAAGAAGCAGGGAATTTTCCTCTCAAGGGTTTTTTTTTCATGTTAAATATGCCAGAGTGAATTAAGTTCATGTGTAAATAAAACAGGAGTGTGCAATTCAATTACAATCTGACCTCCTTTTCTCCAGTAAAAGCTATAGGAAGGAGAACTTATTTCCTCAAAATGCAATAACAGAGCTCATTTGGAAATTACAACTCCAAGTTGTTCGTCTAATTAGCACTACAGGCAATCTCTAAGCAGTATCATAGGAATATGCTAAGTTAAATATGGTCTTCCCAAACACAGAAACACACAGTGGGAAAGAGGGGTCCTCATTTTCACTCCATGCAATCAACATTGTTTTATATCACAATTCGCTTAGATCTGCATACATACAAAATAATTCACATTAGATTGGGAATACCCACCCCTTGCTGATAGCTTTTTAGTGTTGATAATCTTGGCAGCATATTCTTGTCCAGTAGTGATTTTCATACATCTTCTCACCACTGAAAAAGCTCCCCTGTAAGCCAATAAATCAGAGAAACATCAGTTTCAAAACCGGGGGGGGGGGGGGAGCTGTGCTACTTCATAAATGGTCTAGTAATTTAGAGAGCATTAACCAATTTGAACAGTGTCAATATATGAAGGCATGAGAATGAGCACAACATGGCAATCAGCCCTAATTTGATGGACTGTAACAGTAAATTGTATTTAAGATGTGAGCATAAGCCATATCATTAACAGACTGAATAAATGTACATCTCATTATAAGTGGCAGTATTGACACATAGGAATTGTGTATTTTTCACAGAGTTTTGACTGAAAGGTGTAGCCTGAATATATTCCTGTGGTGGAATTTTATTTTATTTTAGGTACTGATATTTTTTTTAAGCAGTCCCTCCTGTGATCCTGTAAACATGGCACTTTGTGTTTATTTAAGCATAAACACTCATGTCACACTGGAGTGGCTAGGATGCAATAAATCTTAATAGATGCAGTCCTGAGCAAGAGCATTCATTTGCAATTCCCTTGAAGAGGAAGAGCACTGGAATTAGATTGCTCTTCATGACATGTTCACCATGTTAATACCACTCCTGCCGTCCGGTCAAACATTTTCAAGTCAATTTATATAACAAAATCACACAGTATTGAATTCGCACATTTTTTAAAAAATGGAAGAAAAGGAGAGAAATGCAAATCAGAAGGGAAAACACAGACCTACTGGATTGAATTCTAAGCACTCAGTGGTTATAAGGAGACTAACAAGCATGCTTCTTTACGTTTCCTAACACTTGGGTGCAGGCTGTGTGTGTGTGTGTGTGTGTGTGTGTGCCACCCCCTTTCAGATTGTGATGTTGTTGTTTTCCTGGACCTTGAAATTTGAGCCACCCACGCTGCCCAGGGGCAAATTGAGTCATCTGTGCCTCTCTCGCACCCCCTGTGCCCCTCCGCAAGGAACGCGGGAGAGAGGGGGGGGGTTGTGCATTATTATTTTTCCCAACCAGACTGATGGATGTAAGAACACAAATCCCTAATTAACAAAGCGGCGGGCGGGGGGAGGAGACCCACGCAGGGAAGCCCAGTCTGCTTTGACAGGGTTGCCCTTCCTTCATGTCTAAATGCATTGTGTATGTGTATACTGTGTATATTTGTGTTTGTGTGTTATATTCCACATATTACACTCTACTGACAGGGCTGAACTTTCTGCATCAATAAACGTGGCACCAAATCGTCGGAGGCACAACACGGACCTTGCATGCAAAAGGAGGGCGAGAGAAAGGAAGACAGCTGCGTCGCCTTCCAATATGCATCTCTGCTTCTCCCTCCCCTTCCACTAGATCCGGCCATGGAGTTGAACTCGGCTGCGGTTCAAGCCGCCGCACCACCCGATGTGTGTGTTTGTGTGCGTAAAATTCAGGGGCAAGCTTTTAAGCAACGCGCTGACCCTTTTGCCAAGGGCTGACCTAAGGCAGGGATCAACGCACCTTTCCCCCCGTGCCAAGCCGCCGCCAATGTGGTTCTCCTCTCAGCTGTCAACAGCGTGCCCCCCTTCGCTGCCCTGCTCCTCTCGCCGCCCCCAAGCCCTCCCGCAGCCAGCCTGTCCCTCTGCTCGCCCCCCGACTTACTTGCCGAGCTCCTCGAAGAGCTGATACTCGTCGGTGAACCTGGTGCAGGTGGTGGTCGAAGCCATCGTCCGCCGGAGGGCTCGCTCCTGCTGGCGCCACCGAGGAAGGCGAGGAGGAAAGGTAGGCTCGGCAGGGGGCGCGGGCAGGACGCGGCGGGGGAGGGCAGAAGCGCTTCTCCTCCTCCTCCTCCTCCTCCTCTTCCTCTCGGCCACGCTCCCTCTTGGCAGCTCCTTTCCACTTTCCGGCTGACTTGTTTGTTTGCGAGGGTTATAGAGCAGGAGGGGAAGGAGAGCGAGCGAGGGAGGGAGGCGCGCTGCTCCCCCCTCAGTCCCCGCGACCTTCCTCCTTGGCAAATGCTCGGGCGAGCTGTCTAGGGGAAAGGTGCCATCCGACGGAGAGGACGCAAAGGCGACGACAGAGGCGCGGAGAGTTGCACGAGGAGCCTCGACGGGCTTATTAAGCAGCAGCTACTAGGGATCGGAAGGCGAGGCTGTTGGAGAGGGAAACAGGAAAACGGGAGGCGAGGGCGACTCGGACGCCTCTCTTGCCCGGGCGGCGCCTCTGCGCCTCGCGCAGACCAGCCCTTCTCCGTGGGCGAGGAAGGGTTGCGCTCCGGGCAAAGGAGCACAGCAGGCGGGGAGTTGCGAGGAAGCGGTGGCTCGGGCGCTTCTCCTCCTCCTCCTCTTTCTCCTCCCTTCTCTTCCTCCGGCAGCCGTCGCCCCGGCGGCTCCCCCCGCTCGCCGCCGCCGCTCTGCGCTGTGCCACACCTCCCTCTAGCGACGGCTAGGCAGGCTCGTTCGCCCGGCTGGGCACGGCGAGACTCGCCTGACCTCTCCCGCTCCTGCTCGCTTTGCCGCCCTTCCTTCGTCTAAGCCTCCGCGGCTTCTACACACCCGCGGGAGGGGACCAGAAAGGTCCTTGCTGGAAGCGATAATCCCGCTTCCACCCCGGCTCTTTTGTCTCTAGGGCGTGTGAGCACGCGAATGCTCCCGAGAGGGTCGTCTGAATGGGCGAGGGTTGCCTGGGTTTGTTTTGTTTTGTTTCCCCCCTCGGCGGATGCAAAGGAAAGGACGTTGCGACTACGTGTGCTCCCACTCGCCTAAACGAAATACTCCGTTCCGTCCTTAATTGCAGGGTTGGTGAAATGTATTTCTAATGCCTTTTGAAACTCCGGCCTTTAGCCGAGCCCGCCTTCGGAGGAGAGACTCTTGGGGCCGCTCTTCTCCCTCCCGCTGCTCTCCCAAGCCGAAGCCTCCGCGGAGGGAAGCCGCCCCACCCTCCCGGGTGATTCCATCCGCCCTTCACAGCGTTCCATCCAGTGGCGTCACAATCGACACGCTACCTCGTGCGTTCTACCCAGCCAGTCTCCAGCAGGGAAAAGACGCGGGGGGGGGGGGACGAGGAAAGAGAGTGGGGGAGAATAAAACGCAGCTTCCGACCTGTCGCGAGATAATGCAACCTCTTAAAGCGAGGAGAAGACACAGAAGAGGGGATGTTGTTCATCTTAAATGAGCTAGGAAAGCAGGCTCTCATCTATGACATCCCCCCCCCCACTCCACATTCCCAGTTCTGATGGGGAAAGTTCTGCCTTGTTTAAACGCACAGCATTAGCCCTATAGATAAAAATAGCATATATATAAATGTTGAGAGTCTCCTTCAGATGTAGGGGAGAGTAGACCAGCATGCCAAGGGTGTGAATCTGTGCACACTGACTTGGGGGGGGGGTACTCCCAGTGAGCTCAGTGGATTTCTCTGCAGACAGGCCTAGAGCAGAGCTTTCCAAACTCTTCATGTTGGTGACACACTTTTTAGACGTGCATCGTTTTGTGAGATGGAAATTCAGTTTTACTAGCAAACGGGAGGTTAAGCTAACCCTTTCCCAGGCACACAGGGAGCTTTTGCTTGACACACCTACACACTGCGACCGACACACTAATGTGTTGCAACACGCAGTTCGGCAAGCTCTGGCCTAGAGGGTTGCACTAGTGAAACTGCCGTCCCGTGCTTGTTTGCTAGGAGTATGGATGAAGTGTGTATTGTTTTGCATAGCTACAATCCTGCCATGGTCTAATTTTTCTAGGAGCACTCCTGTTTCAAAGAACATATTAGAGAAGCAGAAATGCAGAAGACAAGCTATTCCTCCCATGGAGATGCATTGATCTGAAAACCTTTACCTAAGCTTTCGCCAAAGGACCTGTTTATTGAGCATTCAGCATTATGCAGGAAAGTCCGAGTGAACTCAGGAGGAGCAAGTTCCATTGGATAAAGCAATGCTTTGAGCAAACCTGTCATGCAGATGGGGCTTAAGTGGTTTGCTTAAAGGCAAAAGTAGATAACCTTTGGGGGGCTAATTCTGGGGCCCACATGTCCAAATTGGCATAGCTAAAGCAAAACAATGGGTGCAGCCAAAGCAGGAAAGTCATACATTCCCTCCTCCTTCAGTTATAAATGCTGACCATGGTCTCCATCTTACTTCAACTACAGTCGTACCTTGGAAGTCAAATGGAATCCGTTCCGGAAGTCCATTCGACTTCCAAAACGTTCGGAAACCAAAGCGTGGCTTCTGATTGGCTGCAGGAAGGTCCTGTAGCCTATCGGAAGCTGCGGAAGCCCCGGTGGATGTTTAGGTTCCAAAGAACATTTGCAAACCGGCTCACTCACTTTTGTGTTCGGGAGCCAAAACGTCCAAGTACCAAGGCGTTCAGGATCCAAGGTACAATTGTACTAATATTGGAACTTATGCTTCCTTCCTCCCTCCCTCCTCCCCAACCCCAAAGTATAATTTGCTGCCTGCCAACTAAATCCATTTATGCTTAATCTTCCCTACCCAACCCCAAAATATAATACCCTCCCTTCTACCTGAATCCATTCATTTCATCATAGAAAACACCCCCTCTGTTCCCTCATCATTTTTGCTTCCTCCACATTCATTCCCTAAGAAATTATTTCCATATGAATCAGTTTATGTTCCAGCTTCCCTCCCACCCCAAATTATTTCATTGCCATCTGAATAAATTGCTCCGTTTGACAATCATGAGAAATCCCCACCCCCTCCTATTCTTATTTGGTGCTCACCTCTTGAATATACGGATGGGTTAAAGTGCAGCTTGATGTTTTCAGCTTCCAGCTGTGATTCTTCAACCTCCTAATACTGTGATGCTTTTGGCAGTTCTTGGGACTGGTTGGTCACATACCTATGCACCACTTTGGCAGCCGGTGCATCACAGCCATGGTGAAAACAGCCGAATACAAGGCTACATCTCTGCACAGAGTGTTCGCAGGAGCTCAGGAAGCCCTGCGAACATGGAAATTTATCACTTGAAAGCAGCAGGTTTTTTGGGTGGAAACTTAAAAGAAATCACTTAGAAATACCTGAAAATAGCATTGAGGCACTTGGGCAAGATCTGGTGAAGGATAAATCACAGATACTTTTTTAAAAAATGCCCAGTGATTGTGGCCACCAAAGATTGGGGGGGGGGGCAATGTACTCACTGCAGTCTGCAGGGTAGCCACTCCTAGCTTAAAGCCTGGATGCAGATGTGGAGTCAAGCAGTAATTTGTTGTTACTATAGCTGACTTGTTACTTATGTGCATTCATCTTGTGCAATTCAGCTTTATGCCTTCCTTTGATCAATGGACAAGACGATATGACAACTCTTGCAACCTATGAATGGATCTCTTTCAAATAAATATGATCTATGGACAAATTTAATGATATTTGGAAAGTATTTATTAAAACCATAGTGAATCATGAACCGACATATACACAAGGGATATAGTAAGTCTATCCATGTATGTATACATTATATATTTTTATAATTCTGATTATATTTTAATGGTACTTGTTAATATCCTCTGTATGCTTTTGTGCTTTTTCTTCCTCTTTTTCTTCTTTCTTTACTCTTTCAATAATAATATTAAAAGCTTTACACGTTTGGCTGAGAAAATTTTAAGAAATTCAAAGTGGGTGGGAGTGTTGGCATCCTTTGGGGGTCGACATGCCAGCTGGCTAGCCCCCAGCTGGATCATGCCCTTCCAGCCATGACAAACCCCCGCCCTCTGGAGCGATGTAAATCAGCGACTTGGACTTCAAAGCCTGAGCACACTATATCAGCAGAGCATACTGTGCCATCAGAACAGGCGTGAGGCTTGTGGAAACATACTAACAAGCTACGGATTTATTAAGCATAAATCAGGACAAAAGAAACAGGTCGTCTCTCACTGCCATCTCTTCAGAGAGAGTCAAAAGCAAAAGCTATACACAACGGAAGTTCCCAGCAAACTGTGCTGGAATGTAAACATGTAACAATCTCACACGTCTGCAACTTAAGGTGGAATGGAATTTTCCAACAGGAAGTTGGTAATTCGACCTGCTATTGCACTTATCTGGGGAGAGTGTTTGGAGGTGCATGAAGGGGGCCCAGTGACCTTGGGGGAGGCAATGGGGGAGAGTGTGGCCTTGGGAGAGCATTCAGAGGTGCAGGGAGTGTGTGTTTTGACTACACACAATTTTGGCTTTATGCACTATCCCTGGAATGTAACCACAATGTAAATTGAGAGTCAACTGTATTTTAGGCAAAGGAAACATTTTTTAGTGCTGGACATTATTTCATGTTCCAAAACATGGGGAACGAGTAGATTCTCTTTTATGCAGAAATTGTTTTATTTAAAGTCCTTTAATAATGACAGGAAATGTTATCATATTATGCAGTCATTATCATCATCTTAATGTTTTTTGGCTCAAGTGAGACACTCTCTCATACTCTTACAAAAGTATATATAAAGTGATTTATAATCCAAGGCAGGGATTAGTATAGCATACCATTAGGTTGATGACTGTTATTTGTGCAGCAGTTAAATGCCCATGTCTTTCTATTAATGTGAGTTAATTGGGGAGGGAAAGCCTGTTAAAATAAAAAGCATACTGCCTTGGTTGCCTGTAATGTTTTTTTGCAACTGCACTTGCCTACTTTGCATAGCTAATCATTGGCATAAACTGGAACCGAAGAGAAAACACTATTCATAAATGCTGTGAAAGGAACACTTTACCAGTGCTTTCCACCATTAAAAACCAGCAAGACCTATCTTGATGGGCCTTGCTTTTATTGTTAACTGTAACCAGTCATGCAATGAGATAGACATTAAAATGGAGGGTTTTCATATAGCATAGTGAACGATTGTAAATATTTGGAAATAATTCCATTATTTGTTTCATTTTACTGCATTTGTATATCACCCATCCAACCAAGTTATCTGGGTGGTTTACATAAACAATAAATTGTGAGTCACAATTTAAAAACAACAACTCTGGATGATTACATTATACAAAGAGCAGACCCAACTGAATTTAATGGAGTTAAGTGGTTATTTTGCAACTACTAACCTTCTGCCCCACCCCTCCTCTTTTCCCTGGGGCAAAAAGTAACCCTGCTGCAGGCCTGTATTAAGAAACCTGCCAAAGACCTGTATATAACCCTGTACAGTATAGTATAACCTGAATAGAAGCAGCATGTTTCAACCCCTTGCCTTTGCCTTTCTGAGCCTTAGCTTCCTATCCTCAGTAATTTCCCAGATAATCCCAGATAAACTGCCAGTGCTTGCTTCCAGCACAGAAGCTGGACTGCAAACTGCTTTGTTCCCAGAGCAACCATTCCAAGCCATTGTACCAGCTGAGAAAAACAATGTCATCAGCTTCACCATCACAAGTGAAACACGGTACATATATTGGTCCCCATCCCACTCAGCAGCCTTTCACTCACTTCCCTTTTGTAGCTGTTAACACTGGAGATTTACTGTGTTCTTTAATCATCTGTATTTAAACATTTAACAGGCTGAGCGGGGCCAGAAATAAGACAGGCGACGCTAGATTCACAGCACCACTCCCAAAACATCAGCAGCACCCTGACCTCTGTAAATCCAAAAGGACCCTACTGCAGAAATTTCTTAGCAGCTGTAGCAGCCCACTCGTCCCTTAAAACTGTTCCATTTTGCTGTTCTTGATTCCGCATTCTGGTGGGGAAGCCTCATTTAACAGCTTCCTCTCCCCCCGCAAGTGGTTGTGAGCTGACTATCCAAATGGTCAACATGATCTGCAGCACTGACTGCCTGTTCATTAGCATCCACAGGCAGTGGCTAAGCCATAATAGAGGCTGGAGCAAGATTGTGAGTTATAGGGCAGCATGGACTCACCAGCTCACTCATTCCCTTTAGACACAGCACATAATCTCTACACTACTTCTTCTTTTGTGCTATAATGTCTACAATGGAATGTTCCGGTCATAAGGAAGCACAAATTAATCGCAAAATGCTTGTAACTTAAGAGTATTAATACCTGTTGTTATGATGACAGACTTTCTGCAGAGATTATATTTTTATCATGGACTTCTCTCTCTCTCTCTCTCTCTCTCTCTCTCTCTCTCTCTGTGTGTGTGTGTGTGTGTGTGTGTGTGTGTGTGTGTGTGTGTGATTATTATAATGTTGGCATAAATGGAAAAAGAAACTTGCCCTGTTTCTTTATATTGTTGCTGAACTTGCTCATGTTTCCACCTGTTTTAAGATTTCAGTTTTACATTGATGTCTGTTTTATGGGACAACAGTGTATGCTGCTGATATTTTTTTTATTCTCTGGCTGTGTTTATTGTATATATTTTCAATTGTGGTCTTAAGTGTGTGTAAGCTGGAGAAGAGAGGGACAGAAGCCTTAAATGAAAGAATAAATAAAGGTGAACAAAATATATGCCAATGAATAAAGAGGCAATTGAAAAGGAAAGGGGAAGCAGCATTAAGTCCCATTGAAATCAACAGAAAATAAACACTTAACTGTGTGCTTAAATTTCATTTTGATTCAGTTAGATCCTGGATTCATTCAATTGGATTATGCACTCATTTGTACTCAGCATAGTTCTGTAACATACTGACATGTATCTCTTGCACAGCATTCATTCGTTCATTCATTCATTCATTTAGAATACGGTATACAGTATATGCCCTACCCACTTAGAGAAGCATTTCATGGAGCTGGTGAATATGGCACTCCAATGCTTACGCTGCAATAAATGTTCTTTTTCAAAGGTATCACAAAAAGACTCTTTGGTTTTTTGCTGCAACTACAGTGGTACCTTAGTTTTCAAAATTAATCCCTTCTGGAAGACTGTTCCAAAACCAAAGTGTTCCAAAACCAAGGCACGCTTTCCCATAGAAAGTAATGCAAAATGGATTAATCCGTTGCAGACTCTTAAAAACAAACCCTAAAACAGCAATTTAACATGAATTTTACTATCTAACAAGACCATTGATCCATAAAATGAAAGCAATAAACAATGTACTGCAGTCACACAATCAATCAGTAGCTGAACTGGGTTCCACATAGTCACAAAAACTAAACAAAAAAGCCACAAAACCACAAAATAAATAGCAAAAACAGACAAATATCAGCGTAGCACTCACAATGGAAGTGTGGCACTTAAAACAGAGCATGTTTGGCTTCCGAAAAGAGTTCACAAACCGGAACATTTACTTCCAGGTTTGCAGTGTTTGGGTTCCAAATTGTTTGAACACCAAGGTGTTTGAGAACCAAGGTACCACTGTAATTAACTTGGCTAATCCTCAAGTAAAACCTTACTAGGTAGGAACATAGGAATCTGCCTCATACCAAGACAAACATTGGTTCACCTTGCTCAGTAGTAAGTGGCAGCAGCTCTCTAAGAGATGCTGGGAATTGAACCTCAGACCTCCTGCGTTGAGAAGTGACAGCCCTTAAGGATGTCAATAGGATATAAGCAAAGAATGAATGTTCCATCAAAACAACTAGCACTACCTCTTCTTTCCACTCAGCTGCTGCAATGTTCTTTCTTTAGAATTCAAATATATTAAAGGCAGCACAATCCCTGGGCTCTTTTTCTCCATGGGATCGCTGCTTCCAGTTGCAGGGAGATGCCAGAAATAAGAAGACCTGGGTGGAGTGTGTGGTGTGGCATGGCTGTCTCAGTCTTTAAAAGTCAGTAGATCTGGCTGTGATCCAGCCTTGAAAATAAGCTTTGCCACTGTGGATCAGCGATGGAACAGAGAGATGGAGCAGAGGGGAGGTTGTAGCAAGGAGGCAGATGTTGAGGAAGTGGGAAGTGGAAAGAAAGGAGTAGCTTGATAGAGAGCAGGTGGTCTTAAGGACGGGACAGGGGACATACTTGACCTTGGCCGAAGTGCTAGTTTCAGCTCATGAACTTTATTGTTGTTGTTTTTTTTAAAAAAAAAATATTGGTTTTACAACATTTTTTTTAGACAATACAAACAAATAAAAAAAACAAACAAACATGTATAGTTTCATAACCTTTTTTCCATAATCTTCCTTTCTCGGACTCCCCCATACCTCCCCTTTCTGCATCCCAATTTACCATATTATTTCAGCAGCTTCTAATCAGTTTTATCAAATATATGTCCTCTTAGTCCTTTCTTTAACTTTGTCTTATATCACTGTATCTCTTTTTCTCTCAACACCTCAGCATTTTAGAGTTCCTCAATTTTATAATAGTTCTTAAGATAAATTTTAAATTTCTTCCAGTCCTCTTCCGCCATCTCTTTCCTCTGATCACGGATTCTGCCAGTCATCTCAGCCAGTGTCATATAGTCCATCACTTTCATCTGCCATTCTTCCACGGTGGGTAGATCTTGTGTCTTCCAATACTTTGCGATGAGTATTCTTGCTGCTGTCGTAGCATACATAAAAAATGTTCTATCTTTCTTTGACACCAATTGGCCAGCAATGCCCAAGAGAAAGGCCTCTGGTTTCTTGGGGAAGGTACATTTAATAACCTTTTTCATTTCGTTATATATCATTTCCCAGAAAGCCTTAATCTTCGGGAACTTTATTGTTGACCCAGATACTCACAGCCCTTGTCACTGCCCCTTCTGCTTTGACTTAAAGATGGGGTGGGGGCAAAGCCATTGGTGATTCTTTGCATGTTTAAAAGCAGGTTTGCCATCCTGGTGTACAGCAGGCTTTGCAGGAGATGGGCTCCACAAATTTGGCAAAACATGTAGCCTTTGCTGATGTTAACCTCCAAAATGGACTTTAACGCACACCCTGTGGGGATTGTACACAGAAATGATTGAAACGAGGAGGCAATGGGGTGCCCTCCAGCTGCAGTGGGGCTCCATTAGCCCCAGCCATTGTGACCAATACAGTAGGCAGGCATGATGGAAGATGGTAGTACATCAAAATTCAAATGGCTCCCCATTGGCTACCCCTGGTTTATAACATCCATTTCTGGATACGAATCACAATATTCGGAATAAGTGTATTCCATGCAGTTAGGATTTTATCAGTGCTACACAGTGTACTTTTTAGCGTTGCACTTGCAAATGGCACATTTATTTACTTCTAAATGGAGGCCGTTCATCTGCACAGCTACCTGATTACCAGCCCATTCTGTACCAGTAATAGCAGATACTGGCCTGAAGCTTCTGAGTCTAAATCTTCACTGCATAAAAAGTGCAAGCAGTAATGGCAATAAAAAGCAGCATATTGGTTATTCAGCCTCAGAAGGGAATTCATAAACTTCATGAAGATTTATGAGACACTGAGCAATGTAACCATTCACTGGCTGCAAGCCAGATTTTTTGTGCGTGCTAAAGCAGCTCTCTTTGCCCTTCCTAGCTTCTAAGGAGGTTATTGTTATTTTTAAAATTAAAAAATAGGTGTGTTTGCTTTGCTTCAAAGCATCAGTGTGGCACTTCAAATTTCTCATTTCCAAATGTTCTTACTACATTTGCCCACTAAGGCTGCGAGTTAATATCTTCAAGGCAAATATTCTTGCTGCCTTGTGAACATATCAAAACTGAGATACACTGCAACAAACACCTACTTTTTAAAGTACTTCACTAAGATTCAGCACTAGCCCTCAGACGGCCCTACCATTAAGCAGGAGTGAGGCAACTGCCTCAGGTGGCAGATACTGGGAGACGGGGCAGCATTTTCCCCCTCCTTCCCTCTGTTCCCCGGGAGCCCCCAGGCCATTCCCCTCTGTTGTATCAGAGTTGTATGGGCCATGGGCCTCTCATACACTCCCTAAACTAGACTGCTTCCTTCAGGTGCATTGGACAATGCTGTCCTGTAGTCAGCGTTGAAGTAAGATTCAATTGCTAGTCTATTAGGCTCCTTTACATGGAATGCAAGAGAGAGGTGAGGAGTGCCATCTTGTCCTTTGCCTCAGACAGCAAAATGCCTTGGGCCTGCTCTGGTAATGATATGTTGAGGGCAGCAGCAGAATATAGCACTCAGCACAAAGTCAGGTAAGCTCAACCCTAGGATGAAACACATTCCCCAATTCCCCAAACATTACCATTAAAATAATAACTATATAGCGGTACCTCTGTTTACGAACTTAATCCGTTCTGGAAGTCCGTTATTAAACCGAAACCATTCTTAAACTAAGGTGCAGGTTCCCTAATGAGGCCTCCCACCGCCAGTGCCCTTCCCCTGTTCGGATTCCATTCTTAGACTGAGGTAAAGTTCGCAAACCGGAACACTACTTCCGGTTTTGGGGAGTTCATAAACCGAATCTTTCGTAAACAGGACTGTTCTTAAACCAAGGTACCACTATATGTAAAAGGGGTGAAGATTTTTCTTTCTGATGCACGATTCAAATATGCACGATTCACACACTTTAAAATGTTGTTTTCTTTTTATGAAATGATACAATACTTTTGTTATTTTGAGTTTCATAATAACAGAAGCAAATACAACACATCTGAGAATTCGGTGAGGAAAGCAAATATAAAGAAGGGAAAACAGATGGGAGATTATGAACACAATTCTACCCTCACGTTGAGGGGGTGGGTAGGATTGTGCTTAGCTGGGATGTAAACTGCTGCCCACAGGACCCAAGCTGGCAGTAAGCCACAGAACAGGGTACTTCACGGTGGGGTGCTGGTAGGTCACCCATATCTGGTCCCTTGTTAGGATTGCTCTGTAACAGCACAATCCTACATGTCTCCTTAGAAATAAGGCCCACTGAATTCAACGGGACTGCAGGACTTCAGCCTGGCCTGCAGGATAAAGATGGAGGAGAGGGAGTATTGTCAGACAGGAAAGCCAGACAGCGCATGTGTGCCTCTCCTCTTTGTAATAGATGGTGAAAATGTGACTTTCCAGCAATCATAATTACAATACTTGTTACATTAAGTACATTACCTATTACAATAAGTAATCATTTCAAAATTAGAGTGAGTCATTTATAGACAGTGCCATGATTGTTATAATCTATAAATTGCTAATGTCTATAAATAACTTGCTTTAAAATCTAGAAGAACAAACGACAATCTCTACAAATGACTAACTCTACTTTTGAAACTTTTGATGTATGCACCTCACCTTTTCATACCTCTAATGCAGGCATTTTTCAGGCCAGGTGGAGAACCGGTCCATCCTCTGTGAATCTTGTATGAATCATCTTTCAATCACTTGACATCAATCACTTGACATCATTAGGACATCAGGGGACTAATTCAGAGGGGTTCCCTGGCAGTGCCAATCAGCTCCTCCATGTCCATTTGCAGGCTTGGTTTTCCTGTGCAGACTATCAAAAGCGAGATATAAATGCAAAAATAAAAACAACATAACGTAAAGGCAGCCATTGTCTGTCAGGAGTGAGCCAGCAGTGCAAGTTGGAGTTAACTCTTTATTAGCAAAAACAGGATCTACACATCATGAGAGGGGAGGCATTGTGCAGGTATTCTAGGAGGAGGCAGTTCCAAGCAAAATGGGTAGCAAGGGTACAACTGGTTTGCTTGAAGGAGCAGGAAACCCATGGATGGCTGAGGGTGATGGAGCTGGAAAAGTGGCATAGACAGGGATGTAATTGGATACAATAAGAGAGATGGCAGTGGGGCTAGGCCATGGAGAACTTGAACATAAGGGCTTTGTGCTGGAACTGGGAATGTAGGGTTTTAAGGATGTGGGTGTCAAAGAGTCACAGCAATGAGAGAGGAGAATGAAGCCACAAACCCTTTTGAGGAATATTTTTCATGTGGGTAAGTATAGGTGGGTGTTTAAAAAGAAGCGTTGACACAGGAACAAGGGTGAGTTGTGTGTTGCTATTTTCATGCTTTGCTGAAATGAACAATGTAAGAACCTATGCATTTCTCTTGAAGAGAGATGCACAATTTCAAGAACTCATGTATTTCACAGCAAGACAGATGTGTATGGTTTATTGGAAGTCTGGAATGTGATAAAGTAATTCACTTGAGTTTCCTCTATTAGTGCTTAGTTGAATGTACCAACCTGACCCCAGACAAATTTAATATGGTCAAAGGAATTTCTGCTGGGTACCTATAAGCTATAGTAATTCTCACAACTGCTGCTGAATTTCAATCTTTTATTCTTTGTGGATTCAACAAAGGGCTGGGTTGATCCTTACTGACCAATTTGAACTTTGTAATGGTCTTTCTAGTGATGTATGGAAGTGAGAGCTGGACCATAAAGAAGGCTGATCACCGAAGAATTGATGCTTTTGAATTATGGTGCTGGAGGAGACTCTTGAGAGTCCCATGGACTGCAAGAAGATCAAACCTATCCATTCTTAAGGAAATCAGCCCTGAGTGCTCATTGGAAGGACAGATCATAAAGCTGAGGCTCCAATACTTTAGCCACCTCATGAGAAGAGAAGACTCCCTGGAAAAGACCCTGATGTTGGGAAAGATGGAGGGCACAAGGAGAAGGGGATGACAGAGGACAAGATGGTTGGACAGTATTCTCGAAGCTACCAGCATGAGTTTGACCAAACTGCAGGAGGCAGTGGAAGACAGAAGTGCCTGGTGTGCTCTGGTCCTTGGGGTCACAAAGAGTCGGACATGACTAAACGACTAAACAACAACAACAATGGTCTTTCAGGATTCCTTTAGAGATAGACCAGCATAAACATATACAAAATAAAGTATTTCATATGCAGAATAAAATTAGTGCTATAAATTCCCCATAGCAGATGAACTCTTTCAGAGCAAGCTAAGAGAATCTTCACATTTATACAACATGATTGTTTATTCCTCCCCACCCACTCACATCTATACCATCTTAGCTGTTGACCAAGTGATAAGAATTCTTTCTTTCTTTCCACTTAAGTTTGTTCTTTTCCTTTCTTGTCTTTTGCTTTTTAAATTGGAAAAACACTGTATTTTTTGTAGTTTATTCCCCCCATTTGTACATTCCTCTCTCTCAGTGTTAGTATGACAGAAGATCATTTTACTTCAGGCTGACTTCTTGAAGTAGTCCGCAGACAAAGCAAAATCACAGGGGGCCCTTATCTGCTGAACTTAGTATTTTATTGCTGTTGGATACAGCTTCTTTGGGTCTCGGCATCTCACATTGGCTCAAAGGCTAGTTTTAACATTTTCCTTAAGATAGATCCAACTTAAGGTCAGCCAAACAGACACATTTTTCTTCATCGAAAAAATACCTCCAAAATGCACCCTCCATACTCACAAATAGAATGAGCTTTGTGTTAAGTTGTGGGTGAACATAGCAGATGACACAGTGATTTCTCCAGAGGAGCTCTTTATTGTAAGCTGGACAGAACTGAACAGCAAACAGCTCAGCCGGCCTGCTTTTATAGGCAGCCGGCTATCAACATTGTAGCAACAACAACCCAGGGTTTCCCGCCTAAAATAACTGACGTGGACCTGAGTGAAAACTATCTACACTATCCCCCTGCTGGCCCAGGGTGAGAACTTTAGTACATAACACTTTGAGTTCAAGATATCCCAGGCGTTTTGTGAAAACAAGCCACGAAACCTATAAACTACATGAGAGATGCTTTCTTTGGAAAGGGCCAAGCAAGCACATTCACTGAAGCATGCACAGGCCTTGGCTGTATTATTCTTTGGGGGGGACGACAACAAAAGAAGCTTCCCCATCCCTTTATTTTCAATAGAGAACACAATAAAAAAATTCCTTCCAGTAGCACCTTAGAGATCAACTAAGTTTGTTACTGGTATGAGCTTTCGTGTGCATGCACACCTCTTCAGATACACTGAAACATCGGACATCAGGAATCACATGACAGAGAAACCAGTAGGAGAACACTTCAATCTCCCAGGACATTCTATACAAGATCTCAAAGTAGCTGTCTTATTACAAAAGAATTTCAGAAATAGACTGGAAAGAGTAGTTGCTGAATTGCAACTTATTACCAAACTTAAAACCAAGGAGAGACCTGGTCTGAATAGAGACATTGGATTCTTATCTCATTATACATGATAAAGCTATTTTTAGCCATCTCACCCCTTGCTTTTTCCTGTAAGACCAATTGCAGTCGTTAACAGTCATCAACAGGTTGACCACACCTATCAGCCAATCACCCATTCCCACCACCATTCTGAGTAATACCCCTCCCCCCCTCTCACTATATATAAGGGTCTGGTGACTTCTGTTTCAGTGTATCTGAAGAAGTGTGCATGCACACGAAAGCTCATACCAGTAACAAACTTAGTTGGTCTCTAAGGTGCTACTGGAAGAATTTTTTTTTTATTCTGTTTTGACTACAGCAGACCAACATGGCTACCTACCTGTAAATAGAGAACGCAAACACTGTCTACCTTATAGTACTCTCCTGTAGAACCAGATCTTGCAAAAAGAGTGAAGCAGCTATGTGGAGATACAGTGCTGTGAAGGGCTACAATGCTGGAATAGACCTCCGAAGACATGAGTTGAAGTCCTTAATCAGCCACTAAGTTCACTCTAATAACCTATGGCAGGGAAAGACCCAATAAACATCTCTTGTTCTAACCTACCTCAAAGGCTACAATAGGGTGGAGACAAACATATATACAGAACTTTGAATTCTTTAAAGGAAATATGAAAAGTAGACTACGTACACCATTATTAGCTGTGAAGTGAAAGAACAGAGGAATGCAGTGACTTTTTTATCAGAACAAAAATTGAGAGATAAACTATGGAAATCTGCATTGCACTCAATACTTGGGGAAGCCATCCAAACTTTAAGGCCAATTCAGCTTGTCAGTGTCTATCATCTTCTAAGCTGTGGCCTTACTTTTGTCATGACCAGAAGAGATGCCCACCACCATGGAGGGCTGATGGCCCAAGCAATGGGAGGCCAGTATGTTCTGGCTCCACAAGCAAGCAGGATGACAAGTTTACAGTAAAAAGGTAAAGGTACCCCTGACCGTTAGGTCCAGTCATGGACGACTCTGGGCTTGCGGTTCTCATCTCGCTCTATAGGCCGAGAGAGCTGGCGTTTGTCCGCAGACAGCTTCCTGGTCATGTGGCAGCATGACTAAGCCGCCTCTGGCAAACCAGAGCAGTGCATGGAAATGCCATTTACCTTCCCGCCGGAGTGGTACCTATTTATCTACTTACACTTTGATGTGCTTTCAAACTGCTAGGTGGGCAGGAACTGGGACCAAGCAACGGGAACTCACCCCATTGCAGAGATTCAAACCACCGACCTTCTGATCAGCAAACCCAAGAGGCTCAGTGGTTTAGACCACAGCGCCACCCGTGTCCTAGTACAGTAGCCTGTACTAAATTCAGCACCTTGGAGAAAGATCAAAAGTGTGGATTCAGGACCATGGGTGGCTTCTTCAGCAGGGACCAAACATCCAAGTTGACTCAGGAATGTCCTGGAGCAATTGACTGATTTTCATAGCATGGCTGGGTATTCTAGCCATTGACTAGAGGCCTCACTCCATAAATGCTGCTTCCTTTCCAGATAAAGTTCTGGAGCCCTGTGGACCCACACAGGACAAACCAAGGAATTGACCTACCTGTGAATCCATTTCTTCTTTGGAGCTGCAGTCGCCAGAGTACTCTAGTCTGGGCATGATCAAAATCAGCTCATTTTAGATGAGCCGCTTCCAGATGAAGCCTGGGGCGGTGTGCCACCGCAAAGTGCAGTTCCCACTCCCCACGCCTGCCCTGTTTAGTGAACTCTGTTTTAAAATGCAAGTCCTTTTAATTTCTTCAGTGGCTGTGTGCTCGCCTAATGTACAAAATGTAGTGCTGTAGCTTTCAATCTATCAACTTCTTTTTTAAAAAAGGGAAAGAGCAGCAGGCAAATTCATTTCTGCAGTTGGTGAACTTAAAGAAAAGTGGAGGCTGCGCTGGAGGACATGAGAACCATTTTTTAAAGGAGTGGCGAAGAGCAACATGACTGTTCCCTAATGGCAAAACTATTCCCGCTGCATCCATTTCGCTGAGATGTGAGATTGCGCTATTGTGGGCTTGTGGAAATAACTCATAAAAGATAAGATGTGGCTGGAGTTTTCTTTGTCTGTCGTGTGAAAAGGCCCCCCAAAGGAGGGTGCTGGATGAAATCGCTTTCATCAGTTAGAACAAAAACATTTTTGCTTTCATAGCTGCTTCGGACACCACCTCCCTTAATGCCTCCCCAGACATGTTAGCATGTTCCTTGCATATTAAGCTGAAGCCAGCAAATGCTTAAGCCAAGTGTCGGCCCCCAAGAGAAGGAACCACAAACATCTTCCTTGAAAGTGTATGTAACATTATTGTGCTCAGGCCAAAATATAATCGGCACCGCAAAGGAATCATAAACTTAAAAAGGAGGGAAGGGTCCACTCAAGCTGAAACATTTGCATTTGTATTAGCCAACATGAAAATAATAATAACCTAACAAAAATGCATCTGAAAATTAAATGCATTCAAATAGTGGGTCATTATTAAATATTGCTATTAGCATTATAGAAAGTGTTACTAATAGTATTACAGAAAGTAGGGAAGGGACTTCAATAATAATCTATTCCAACTCTCTGCCAATAACAAAGTTAAGAAAATTCAGAGAAGTTCTTTTGTTAGCCTGTAGTTCTGATATTTGAAAAGGCCTGATAGAATCCCTTTCTTTCTTTTTTTAAAATGTAAGGACTTTTTAAAAATAAAAATGTTTAACTAACGTGTCATCTTCAGATGCAATATTCTAAGCCTATATTATGGTTTACTAATAGCAAGTTAAACTCTGTATCATAGCATTTACAGTGGTGCCCCGCAAGACGAATGCCTCGCAAGACGAAAAACTCGCTAGACGAAAGGGTTTTTCGGTTTTGCGTTGCTTTGCTAGACGAATTTCCCTATGGGCTTCGCAAGATGAAAACGTCTTGCGCTTTTTTTTTAAAGCCGCTTGAAGAGGCGCAGTTGCGACGGACCGTGCTTCGCAAGATGAAAAACATCGCAAGACGAAAAGACTCGTGGAACGAATTATTTTCGTCTTGCGAGGCACCACTGTATTTTGCACAAAGTTTATGTTTTCATTTGCTCATATAGCTCTTTTCTTTTATAGGCTAGGTACACATCTACTGGTGTAAAGTGATATGAAAGGAATGATAGAATATTTGTCAGAGCTGTAGTGTTTATGCTAAGAGTTGTATACCTTGGGCGATTGTCCATAAAACCAGCCGCTCCTGTTTCCATATAAACAACAATTAATTATGCATGTCTGCAAGCAAGCTAATCCAAGAACATCACTGCTTCTCCTGGTGTGACATACAAGTACGATCTTATTGCATTCCATTTTTGCCGGCAGCACAAAATGTACAGGTATCAATATCAATCAATCAATCAATTGAATCTCTATCCCAGCCTTCATCCAGCCAACACAAAAGTGATAAAACAATACAATCAAGAATAAATTCAAAGCAATAAAAAAATAAGTAAAAACATTAGTCGCATCTGAAAACATGCAAAATTATCCCATGCTCTCACAATCAGTAATTTCAAGGTAGCTAGGAAGAATATACATAGTCGTTGCCCCGACAAATACCAGTCAAGTTCAGAAGCATTTATAATTTTGTCAGGCATGGGCAAGTGAGGCCACATAGTGCAGTCTTGTTCACCACACACACAGATTCACCTTGCAGATTCATGGCCTATCATCTTTAGTGTAGTTCCACCAGCAGCTTGTGACAAATATATCCAATTTATGAACAGAATAGAAATGCAGTTTGAATATAATCTGCATTGTACCGAAATAGATTAAATTCCACATGTAGCATGCTAGGTTATAAATACAGCCTCATTCATCCATATAATTAATTTTCAGCACATACTTTTTTTCTATTATGGGACTATTGTCCCAAAGAAAACAAATGATAAGAAACTCATATTTTACCTCTCTTATGTATGGAATGTTCTTATACACAAAGAATGTTCTTTTTGCTGGCCAGGATGGTCCAGAGAAGTGTGTGTGCGTGCAAAGTTCTTCTGCGTGCTCTACGGAGGTAGGAAGCATCTCCCCAGGTTAGAGTGGTTTGAATGTTAGACTGGGATCTGGGAGGTTGAGGTTCCAATCCTCAGCCATGAAACTCATTGGGTGTCCTTGGGCAAGTCATTGCTTCTCAGTCTGACATCCTTGGTTGTTGGGATTAAATGAGGAGTGGGAGAACCATGTAGGTCACCCTGAGCTCCTTAGACAACAAGTAGGATGGAAATGCAATAAGAAATTAAGTAAATAAATAAACAGTCCAGAAAGAGAAGAAGTGGCAAGAAACTACTGTATACTTTCCTATTACACATCAACACTATTTCCTTATTGAGTTTTGTTTGGAACATTACTTATACAGTGGTACCTCGGGTTAAGTACTTAATTCGTTCTGGAGGTCCGTACTTAACCTGAAACTGTTCTTAACCTGAAGCACCACTTTAGCTAACGGGGCCTCCTGCTGCCAGAGCACAATTTCTGTTCTCATCTTGAAGCAAAGTTCTTAACCCAAGGTACTATTTCTGGGTTAGCGGTGTCTGTAACCTGAAGCATATGTAACCTGAGGTACCACTGTACTCTGATGTGAAACTACACTTTAACGTGCATGCTAATCATAACTATGGCCAAGAAATGTGAAATGATTGTTGTTAACAACAACAACAACATTTTAAATAGCTAGACACCAGTTTTTTGCACCAGTCAGTTCTCCTTTTCTTAAAAAATAAAGTAAAATGTACTCTTCAAATACAGTCATTTGTACATTCATTTAAACTTACAAGTAGCTACTATATTTTCCCTGTTCACTTCCAAGTATATGCTCAAGCCATTTCCCTTAACAAAATCTAAACTACTTTCCTTTATGGCTGCCTAGAATAATAAAGAACTTGAGCTCTCTTAGCTTTCAAAACTTTTTATTATACAATGAGAGTCGTTTTGGGAACTTTAGCCAAAGCTAGGAAAGCCAAGTTGGGAAAAAAGCATTAGGCGAGTGAGCAAACCTATAGCCATTTGTTTAAAGGTCCAGACCCCAACTTCTCACATTTTAATCCTTAATGCTATGCTACAGTTGCAGAAAACTCAAAACAAACACAAGTGGTAGTGGGATTTCTCATCCACAAGTCATTCATGGGAGACAATCTTGATGTGCAGTGTAACCTTCATTGGCATGAAATTTTAATTCCGCCTAGGTTCATAACAGCCAAGCTTGGAATAGGAACTTGTCCAGTTCATAATGCCGGGCTCCATTGCAAATTAAGCAGCATTTCCCTCAGGAGTTATTCTACAGCTCAGGGTTTAAACTGACTGCCTCCTTCATTCCTGGCACCCTGAATGTTGTGACAACGTACTAGTGACTTTGGGTACTAAAGAAAGCTAAATTTCCCATTATCCCCTGGTACACTGCTGCTCCTCCATAGAAGATGAGCTTCTTGAGATCTCCACCATATATTCTAAGACGATAAGAACCAGACATACTTCCTCACCATTGATGATTTAAAGATTTGGCCATAAGGGAACTCATAATCTGGTTGGCAACGTAAATCCAATGGGATTTATTCATCTCACCAAAGCTGAGTTGTCACTGTTGGAGTGAAAGAAAGGAGAGTCTTGGCCAGGTGAAAGCATTATGTTGCCTGCCCTCATTCAGTGCGGTCCAGCATGAAGCATAATTTATCTGTGCTGTATTATATAGATACCAATTTATATGCTTTATTATATAGATTATATATTATATATATACCAATTTATATCCCCATCAGAGGGATGCACAGAATATAACACAGACATTAACAAAGGTCAACTTATTATTGCATAGCAATTAAGAAATAAGTTATTTTGCTTGGGAAAATATATCCACATACCTTCCTATAAAAAGCAAGCAATCTATCTGTGGTAGGATAATTTTTTAAAAGGGTGAAATTCCTAGACTCAAGCAGCAGGGGGTGCTCTAGGTTTAGTGGTGTCATTCCTGTAAAGCAAGTGCTTCCTCTCTTACTTCACATTAGCCCCAGGCCAGCAGATTTGACAAACACAGTAACTTCGAGCCTCAGCCAAAGGCACGCAGATAGCACAGGTCTGCAGCTTATGTTAAGGTCCTGAACAATACCCACATTGGCACTTTCAGGATTGTCCAAGCATAAAGGCCAAGGAGTTTTGTTTTGTTTATGGTTTATTTCTGGTTTTGGCAGTGAGGATGGTTGTGACTTGCTTTGGAAACATCTCAAGGGAGCTATGGGAGAAGAACAGATATATAAATATGTGCTAATATATGTGGAGATTTAATTATGCTGTGGGTATGGCTGGTAGGAATGGCTCAGAGTGAGATCTGCATGCCAGAAAGAGCTAGCCATGTGTTTGGCAAGCATTACTGTGGGCAGATCTTCCATTTTAGCAATTTGGTTTGGCGACTAATGTTACTTTAACATGTGGAATTTATATTGGATTTGTTTTTATTAACTTGTAGTGTTTTCTGACATTTAAGAAGCCATTCTGTTTTGCTGCTAATTATGCTGCTTTAAATGTGATTTTATTTTTGTATTTGATTTTCAACTGTAATGTTCTGTTATGATGTTTTGCAATGTTGCATTTGTGATATTTTAAGGTAGGTTGCAAACCACTTACGAGATCCCGCCCCCCGCCCCCAGAAATGTTAAGTGGTACAGCAATTATGTAACTGAATGAATGAATGTTGCCCTTTCTGGCGTGCAATGTTACATTTGTGGAGGACTACCAATGGCTACGAGCCATGATGACTATGCTCTGCCATTCAAAATTGGAGGCAGCAATGCTTCTGAAACACACAGGAGCAGAGAGCTCCTGTTTGTGCATTTCCCACAGTCTTCTGGTTGGCCCATGTCATAGCAGAATGCTGGACTAGATAGGCCACTGGTCTGATCCAGCAGACTTTTCTTCTTCTTCTTCTTGTTTAGTCATTTAGTCGTGTCCAACTCTTCGTGACCCCATGGACCAGAGCACGCCAGGCACTCCTGTCTTCCACTGCTTCCCGCAGTTTGGTCAAACTCATGTTCGTAGCTTCAAGAACACTGTCCAACCATCTCGTCCTCTGTCGTCCCCTTCTCCTTGTGCCCTCCATCTTTCCCAACATCAGGGTCTTTTCCAGGGTGTCTTCTCTTCTCATGAGGTGGCCAAAGTATTGGAGCCTCGGACTTCCGGGATAGCGCGAACGGGTAATGGCGGATTCTCTCCGAGCTCCGGAGGGAATCGGCTCCGTTGAGGACGGGTCTTGCCGTGCCGGCGACACGGGGACCCTTAAAAACCGCAGGCGCGGAAGCCTGCGGACTTGGTGACTCGGTGGGCACCCTAAGCGCCCTCCCCGACCCGCGAAGAGCCTTTTTAAAGGCTGCGGAGTGGACTGGGGAGCGGCGTGGTGCTGAGAGTCCATCGCTACCTCGGCGGAGCGAAGCCGCGAGCCATGACCGAAGAGCGCTATCTTTCTTCCTGAAATTGGACTGGAAAATGTAACCCGTGAGTAGAAGGAAATTTCGGCACTAAAAGATTTTATCCTTGAATTTAAGTATGATCGGGGGGATGTGTTAAAAAGGAAGTCCACACTCCCCCCCCCCACTAAAGGACTTAAAGCAAAGAGAGGACCACTAGGTCGGAAAAGACGCTGGTGTTTAAATAGATAACTTTCATAAATTGGATTAAGAAGTATTTGTGTTGGAGAGGAAGAGAGAGGAATTTCAGAGGTCTTTCTTTTTTGGTTGACCCCCCCCCCCTAGACCCGGGAAGTGCCCTGTGTGTGAGCCCGAGAAAAAGAACAAGGAGTTTGACAGCTGTCAAAAGAGCTGTCAAACGGGAGACTAAAGATTGGAACTGTGTTAATAATATCTTTTTGGATTAAAAGTGTTACACTAAAAGTGAACTGATTGGAAACAAGGTGACTGTGAACAACAAAGTAACGGATTGTTGGAAAAGAACTGATGGAAACCCCCCTGGAGGGAACTAAAGACATTGCAATGGCTGCAGAAGGAAAAGTATGGGCGGAGATAGAAAGAATGTTTTGTCTTGTGGGAATTCTACAAGAGCACAGTACTCTTATGAGTGAACAATTGATGACCTTCAATCTTGAACTAAACAACTCTGTTGATGACACAAAGTGGATGGAAAAAAACTCTGCAGCTGCAGAAGAAAAGATAATTTTGGAGTTGGGGGAAAAAGAAGAAGAGAGAGGAGAGGAAACGCAAGTGGAAAAAAACAACCAAGAGCCTGCAACCTTTGGAAACAAAGGAAATAAAGAAGATGACCAGTGGATTACAAATCTGCAGAAGGAGAGAAAGATAAAGGAAGAAGCCCCTGGAATAACTCGAATATTGGATTATAAAAAAACAGACAACTATGACTGGGACTTCTTCTTTAGGTTGGAGTATGGGAGACTGATTGATCCTGGCCAGAAACTGCTCTTGGCTGATTCGGAAAGAGGGAAATACGAGGGGTGGGTGGCAGAACCCCCTCGAGAAGAGAAGGCCAACAAAATGGACTGCCAACAAAACTGGTGGAGAGGGACCAACTGGGGCTTAAGGGCCTCGGATGTGAGAAATCCGGGCTAAAACGGTTTCTTTTCTTTAAGGACATTGGTTTGGGAAGGGACGGAAACCGGGGAAGGGGGGAGGGGAGAGTAGAGTAGTGAAAATCTGAGATTTAGAATGGGAATATAATGATTTTGGGTTTAACATTTTAAGGAGGGAATTTGTGGGAGAGAATTTAGGCCGACTCTAGAGAAAGTATTTAATGTATAAAGCTGGATAAGTAAAATTGGGCCAAGAAAAAGCAATAAACTTTAAGAAAAGACAAGAATAACATTTAAGAGATGGGAGAAAATAATTTGCTGAGACAATTAATGAAATTGGAAGGTGGAAAGGGGGGTGTGGGGAAGTCAAGGAAAGAAGGGAATGAAAGCAAGTTTATGAAATTATACGTGTTTTGTTGTGTCTTTTTATGTTTGTATGTCTATTAAAATGTGAAAACCCAATAAAAATTTTATAACAAAGTATTGGAGCCTCAGCTTCACGAACTGTCCTTCCAGTGAGCACTCAGGGCTGATTTCCTTCAGAATGGATAGGTTTCATCTTCTTGCAGTCTATGGGACTCTCAAGAGTCTCCTCCAGCACCATAATTCAAAAGCATCAATTCTTCAGCGATCAGCCTTCTTTATGGTCCAGCTCTCACTTCCATACATCACTACTGGGAAAACCATAACTTTAACTGTACAAACCTTTGTTGGCAAGGTGATGTCTCAGCCAGTGTGGTGTAGTGGTTAAGAGCGGTAGTCTCGTAATCTGGGTAACCGGGTTCGTGTCTCCGCTCCTCCACATGCAGCTGCTGGGTGACCTTGGGCTAGTCACACTTCTTTGAAGTCTCTCAGCCCCACTCACCTCACAGAGTGTTTGTTGTGGGGGAGGAAGGGAAAGGAGAATGTTAGCCGCTTTGAGACTCCTGAAGGGGAGTGAAAGGCGGGATATCAAATCCAAACTCTTCTTCCTCTTCTTCTTCTTCTTCTTTTTAAGATGCTGTTTAGGTTTGTCATTGATTTTCTTATGTTCTTACATTTGCAATTGTCATGCAGTGTTGCAAAGTTACAGAACATTGGGCAGAGGAAAGGTAAGCAACCCAATGCACAGATGCCTAGAACTTATATCTGCAATATTATACCGGCAATTTCACATTATATAAGCAGAGGTATAAAAATTTGCAATCCTGCAATCGCCTGTCAATCATTGCTTCACCTCTAATCACCTATGGCAGGGAAAGACCCAATAACAATTTCCCTGTTTTTCCACTTCTGGGTTTGTTGTTGTTTTCTATCTCTGCAAGACTTCCTGGCTGTGACCTAACACTTCCCCCTACTGTTCTGTGTTCAGTTAGGATTATTCCCTTACAGAGTCAGACTATTTAGGAGTCGGACTGATGCCTTAACTGGAACAGAGCGCTGTCAACATTTTCCATTTCCATGACCTGTCAGCTTCTTATTTATTATTTATTATAATAAATGTTCTTTTCTCCTTTTTCGTTAGTTAACATGCACAGAGAGCTGTTAATTTACAGTCAATTGTATTCTGTTCTTTATAGTTCACCTTTGGGGGGAAAGGGAGATGCAGGCGTATCTGCAGGGGGCCTACAGACACCTATAATTTGAAAGGAATCAAAGAAAGAAGAAACATTGGAGCTCAGAAGGCTTCCTCCTCGTCTCTAGTAAGAACAAAATTCTTGTAAACAGAAAGAAACATGAAAACAGCCAGGAAACCCTAATTTATTTATGTCTGCTCAACATGAATTCGTAATAGGATTACATAAAGCACTTTATCTAAGGCAGCTGGATGTAGTCCTTAAGAGGACTCCTCTGTCTTTATGAGGTGCCCAGAAGGGAAAACATCTGTCAAGTGAAGATTCTCCCCTCCTTCTAGTAGCACGATAGGAAAACCCACATTTGCCACTGGTCTACCTACCTCGGGACTTTTAAAGGCACAGGATCATGGGCGTAGCCAAGATGTGGGGGGGGGCGCAGGACAGAGCTACCTGCAACACGATTGGTCAGTTCATGGAAGCCACACCTATCGTCCAGTTGCATCGCTAGAATGCGCCACAACATCATCCAAATGACCTCAGAGAGCATTTCAGTTTCAAATAATCTGATTATTTCTATTTTTCGTTAAGTATTTTTATTATTATTTACTTGATTTGGTGGGGGCAGCTGCCCTCCCCCGGCTACACCCATGTACAAGATCCCTCTCAATCAAGGTCCAGACATGGCAATTGATTTCTGTCACCTTTTTCTAAAGAAGGACACACACAGAAGTCAGGACCAACTTAGATCTTCAAGACTTATTAACAATCCACCAGCTGACGTATGAATACTTACTCTTAAACGAGAAAAGGTATAACACAGAGAGCTGTCCAGGCTTTTATGGATAAATGTTAAAGTCACAATAATCTGTTTTGATCACATGTAATTCACCAAAGCTAGCAACTGAGCATCGTTTCCTTGAAGGAAAACTTGATGGCCAAACATAGGTAAATTCAGTAGTGTGGGAATCAGGCATTAGGTTTTAGCAGTGCTGCAGCATAAAGTATGATTGGTTGGCAACTGTTTCATCCTTCTCTTTCATGCCCCCCCCCCCCAGCAATGAAAAACCAATCCAAAGGAAAAACAAATTCCAATTCTTTGGGGATAATCTCCTTGTATCCTATCAAGAATCAAACTAAGCACCCATAAGATAAACACCATTGTTACTGCGCCCAATAAATTGGTTTGTAAGGGGGTTTAATTCAACTGCATTTTCAAATGCAGCAAGACCATTCAGACTCGCTGTGATTAGATGAACAGATTAATTACTCTGAACAAGATTTTGGCAAACATGGGTGACTGCATGGTTTCTTTTAAAAAAGAGGGAAGTCTTTGCCTGCTCCTAAAGCACATATCTTTAAGACTTTATTTCTAACAAGGTATCGGGGCTACTTAACAACAACAACCCTACACAAATACTTACGTGCACATCTATAATGAATGCAAATGAATGACCTTTTAAGCAAAGTTTAGAAACCACCATCAAAGGTCTGTGCATGCCTTCTGTTTGGCATAATTTTAAGTTGATTGCACATATGACATTTACTGAAACGAGCATTTCCTAGCCAAAATTTAAAGGTATATGCTTCCAAATTTTACTGCAGTGACATATCAGGTGTAACTACACAATTATGGAAATGAGAAGCCCAAGCAATGAACATTTGCTGACATGCAACAGAATATTTGAGAACTTGTCCTCTTTGCAGAATGTGCAAGGTAATGACCATTATAATCCTTGTAAACGATGGAAATCACATGATAATCATTTGACAGCATTTCTGCTTTGCCTTCTTGATGACCGTTATCTCTAAATGTCCCTGTACAATTAAAATGGAGCACATTTTAGTTTGTCCACTCCTACAAAATGTTTATCCCACAATCCCTATGCACTGCAGAAGAATCTGCATGTTACATATAGCAAAGCCCCAAATGTCGTCCCCCCCCCCAAAAAAAGAGAAGCTTTAGGATGTTACGACTTCGAGTGCTGGAGGGTAGGATGGGGAGGAAACTTGTTAACCCTTTCTTCACTGGCTTCACTCAAATATCCAGAAGCCTGTTACAAAAAAGGTACCGTATTTTTTGCTTTATAAGAATCACTTTTTCCTTCCTAAAAAGTAAGGGGAAATGTGTGTGTGTCTTATGGAGTGAATGCAGGCTGCGCAGCTATCCCAGAAGCCAGAACAGCAAGAGGGATTGCTGCTTTCACTGCGCAGCGATCCCTCTTGCTGTTCTGGCTTCTGAGATTCAGAATTTTGTTTGTTTGTTTTCCTCCTCCAAAAACTAGGTGCGTGTTGTGGTCTGGTGCGTCTTATAGAGCGGAAAATACAGTACTTGGGACAGAGTGGGGTTTGTTTGTTTTTTAAGCTGTTTGTTTGTTTGCTTAATTTCCATACTGCCTTTCCTCTGAAGATTATAGGACAATTCAAAACATCAAAATACAAAATGAGAACACAATCATCATCATCATCATCATCCTCAATAACTCCCCTACCCACAAACACTTTTAAGAGGCCATACAATGTTCAATCAGCCCAAGACCTGGTTATAAGTAGCTAATAGGGAAATAAAACTACCATGACAATGACAACATCTATCCAGCTCTTCCTTGCAAATGACTCCAGGGTGGCAAACACCAAAACGTTAAAACGACCCAATCAAAAACTAAAATTAAAAAAATACCTAAAACAGTTAACATCTAAAAACATTTCAAAAGAATCACACGCCTAATAATGTCAAGGTTGCCAGAAGCAGTATATTTCAGTTATCAAATGCCTGGATAAACATGAACGTTTTAAAGGCTTCATGCTGCAATATTTGCACATTAAAATCAGAGTGATTTGCAGCATTGAGAAAAGAGTCTGGCACTATGAAGGCTATATTCAGTTTCGCAGGCTTATTTCATCAGTTTGGTGACTTAATCAAATCCAGATTCATTTGAGACACATTTATATACATGCAATTCAGTGCAAACAAATGTAATCCTTTTGTTTTCCTATGTCCGTATCGGGCGCAGATTTGCATGGATAAAAATGTAAAAACTCTGGGCAGATTTTAAAATGTTCCAGATTGCAGTTTGTAACAAAATGTAGGTTTGAAAACCTACACAAAGCATTCCTACATACAAAAAAAGAAACAATTAGAGGAAAATGCCAGAGCGGAAACCAGCATAGAAGCCACACCTGACCACACATTTTAGTTGAGTGTGCACAATTGCACAGGGACTTCGCCGCAGTGAGATGCAGAAACCCAGCCTTCTATTGTTTTTGCAGCCTAATTGAACACATTGATTCCATTGGTCAGAATGGCATTCTATGATTATGTATATCCTTGATGAGCAATGTCTGGAAAAGTTGCTCTAGTTTCTCATCTGTAGGATATTCCTATATGTATGCATTAATCTCATTACACACTTCGGGGTTGATTTTTCATGTTAAAATTAGGCTTGAGGGCTAAGGGTTGGGTTTAATTTAAGCCTTGAACTCAAGCACCAACTTTCCCTGATATCATGTTTGAAAACAACTTGAGCTTTTCCTCATCCCATAGACTGTTTTTAGATATCTAATTATCTTGTGAGAGATGATATCTCTACCATGTTGCTAGCCAATGATAGTAGCCTTTGAATTTTCCTTAAAAAAAAAAAAATTAACTACGCCTGTCCATCTATCTATACATCTATCTACATTCAACCATAGTTCTGTTTGGTTGCCTACACAGCCCTCTAATACCGGTAACAACCTGGTGAAGTCATCTCAAGTTCAAAGGCCAGCAGTTCCTTTTCTGGAGAGTAAGTCTGTCTCTCTAGGCTTATCCTTATTAATCTGTTTGTCTAAAGAGCTTTTTGCTCTTGAGTTCACTGGTCTTTTGCAGCTTCAGCCAGAGAAAAGGTGATGCAATATGAATATAAGAAAAGCCTGCTTATCTCACTCAGTTGGCTACACTTGTTAGTGAGCATTGATCTATAATTATATGTACCTGAATGGACAATTCATTTGGAATTTATTTGCTGATGAAGATTCATCCTTGAAACAGTTGACTTATCCCAGAAACACTGTTCTGTTCCAGCTCTGTTTGCTGTTCATTACTGCATTCTACACGCAGGGGCGTGGGAAAGGGGGGGGGCAGTTACAAACTGCAATGACAAATTATCAAGGAACAATTACTGCCCTACTAGGGCTGTTCATAAAAACAAACTTTTTTAAAAAAATGCCTGCTCCAAAGGTCTTCTCTTACTACACTAGGGATTATATAGCTATATCTGAAATTTTATGCATATCAGTTAATATCTTGACCTTCCTCCATGAAAATAGCTGTTTTCCTATGTCGTGAAGGCTGAAATTTCAATTCAGTGAAGCAAGGTCAAGATATTAACTGATATGCATGAAATTTCAGATATAGCTATATAATCCCTAGTTTAGTAAGAGAAGACCTTTGGAGCAGGGGTTTTTTTTTTAAAGAAAAGTTTTTATGAAACCGCCCTACTGCCCTACCCTCTGCTGGGCTTCCCGGGTCCTGGAAAGTCGGCCTATGTGAAGAAAATGAGACTAGGCCGAGTAGATTAGATAATACAGAGCATGGTGAAATCACAATAAATAAAACCTCCCCTTCAGTAGTTTCAAGCACTACTACAGGTTCCACATAATATCTGTACTCCATTGTTTACTGTGACAGCACCTGCACTTTGGAACTCCCCGCCTAGTGCAGCAAAGCACGTGCCTTTGCTAGACTCTTTTCAGGCACCTGCTAAAAGCATTCTTCTTTAGGCAAGCATGCCTAGATGCTTGGGAAGTTGAAGTAATTTCAATCTTAATATTTTAGCTTTTGTATGTTTTAAGGTAGGATTGTTATTTTTTCTTGATTTTACTGCTGTGGTGTTTTTTTGTTTTTTGTTTTGGTAAACCACTTGCAGGTTTTTAAAAATAAATTTTATTAAATAAATAAACAATAAATATCAATAAAATAACACAAGCCAAAACACAATCCATCCTGTTGATTTAAGTAACTGTCTATAGTCACCTACTTGTTATCAGAGGCCCAGAATCCACATTCCTTTGTAAGAAAATATGCAATAAAGTAAAACCATTTTTGCAGACAAAAAAATAAATAAAAATCAATGGGGGGGAGGGGGATGACAATAAATTTTCCGCACTGGGTACCACCTGACCTTCCTATGCCTCTGTCTACACGTTGGCGCACACACCACTACAATATTGTTGGACATTATCTATTGAAATTCATCCTGCCTTCGTTGTGGTGTTCCCTGATATTTATTACGTTTGCCATTTCTTGTTTATGGACTTATACATACATTATATGTGGATGTTTATGATTTGTAAATTTTGGATTATGATCTAATAATTAATAATACTTGTTAGCCACGCATTGCGGTTGAATTTGAGCTGCTCATCTCACTCAACATCCTGTTCTCACAGTGGCCTATTGGATGCCTGCGGGAAACACTGGCATTCAGAAACATTACTACCTCTGAACACCGAGGCAGAGCAGAGCCATCATGGCTAGTTGCCATCGATAGCCCCCTATCCTGCATGAATCTAATTCTCTTGCAAATTGCCATGCAAATTGGTTGCCATCACTGCCTCCAGTGGGAGCCAGTTCCACAGTTTAGCAATGCACCATGTACTTTCTTTCATCTGCTCTGCATCTTCTAACATGCAGCTTCACTGAATGCTCATGCGTTCTAGCACTATTGAGAAAAAACTCTTCACTTTATCCAAACCATGCATAATATAAGTTTCTATCATGTCAACTTACTCACCTTTCATCCAAACGAAAACGGCTCACATGCTGCAACCTTTTCCTTCTCATCTCCTTGATAATCTTGGTTGCCCTTTTCTGAACCTTTTCCAGCTCTACAACATCTTTTTCCAGGTAATGCTCTTCAACCAGGTCTTTTCTAATCCATTTAGAGCCGAAGTTGAGTCAATTTAACTCATAAAGGGCTGCCTATTTTTTCTGGCAGGACTTGTGTTGTCAAAGAACCTATTAGACAAGCAGAAATGCAGAAGACAAACACTTCCTCCCATGGAGATGCAGTCATCTGAAAACCTTTACCTAAGGTTTCGCCAGATGACCTGTTTATTGAGCATTCATCCTGAATTGCTTGAAGGGTGTTTATACACTTTCCCGTTAATCCTTTGCTCATGCCACTCTTTTCAAGGAATTTCCCTGCTATCCCTGACCACAAAAAGTCTGTTTCCTTTTTAAAATGTATACGTTGTGCTAGGGCAACAGAATGCTTTAGTCCTTTTTAATTGTTGAAGGCAAAATTTATGTATGCACTTAACATGAACTAATGTGTCTTGAGGCACCATGAACTTGTTACACTCCTCTAGCTGTTAAGACACAGGAGACTATACATCTAATTTATCTCTTGGCTTTCCTCCAAGGTGGCGTATGCTCATTTTATTCTCATGGCAACATGGTGATATTGATTAGGCCGAAAGAGCTTAGCCTAGCCAAAGTTTGCCTAGTGTGCTTTGTTTCTGAGCAAAGATATGAACCTAAGTCTTCCACAGCAAAAACTGTGTCAATTACACCAGACTGGGTCTGTTCTTAATTGTATATTAAAGAATGGTGATCTGCAGAAATTCATTTTAGCATTAGGTTTCAAATAAATGCAGTAGGCTGTATAGTTTATTTTGCTGGTGACTGTTGCAGAACACACTAATTGGATAAGCAGGATTTATCGGTTCCAGGCTTCAGCTTGTAGAGTACGAACTCATCGTGTTGTGGTCTTTCATCTCATTGTTCTCTCATTCTTTTTACACTGCTGTGCAGTGTTGATAATGGAGAGAGTTCCAGAACCCTTGGATCTAGAGGCCCAGTGCAAGAATACGACTTTTGTACCTTGAATGGAAACTTTGCAGAGATAGTATTTCTTACCTGTGCAAGGTATACATATGTGTTGGTGTTACCAGACTAGTGTGACTAGTTCATCTTTTACAGACCTGATCCTACCCTCTCAGAAGGTGTCCAAAAGAAAGGAATGGGGGTTAATTTGAGATCCAACCCCCAAGAATATGTTTCTCTTGTGCCCTTGCAATCACAGTCCCTACTGAAAGTCCTGGACGCAATATAGCAAGAGTGGTTAATGAGTTAGAAATTGCTTTATCAAGACTTCCGGGGTGGCGCCTCCGGCGATGGCGGACTCCCTCTGAACTGGAGGGACTAGCTCCGCACGAAACGGGTCTTTTCCGCTGCGGCGTAGTGGGGACCCTTCTGGAAATCACAGGCGGATGAAGCCTGTGATCGTAGGACTCGGTGGGCACCCTTAGTGCCCCCCCAACCCACAAAGGAACCCATAAACGGGCTCCGAAGTGAAGAGGGGGAAGTGGCGCGGTGCTGTTAGTTGTTTTTTCTGTGGAGCGAAGCCGCACAGCCGTTGCCGGAGAGCGCTGCCTTTTTCCTGGGACAATTTGGCATCTAAAATAACCAACCGTGAGTACTGGAACACTAAATATTCGGATTTTAAACAAGAACTGGCGAAATAAAAGGAATTTGGACTTTAAAATTTACCTTAATTTGGTACTGAAACGGAAAGGGCTAAACAGGAAGTCACCCTTCCGTTTTCTTGTAGTTAAAACAAAGCAAAGACAACGCAAACTAGAGCCTTAAAAATTACTTTTAAAGGATCGACTTTCAGCATTTAAAATTGCGGAACCCCCCTTTGGAAGCAGGAGAAGAAGGGGGTCTTTTTATTGAGCTGTTTAATCCTGCAGAAATAAAGCTAAAGTAAAGTAATTTTCCACCGTCCTGACCCTGGAGCGGGGTGTCAGACTCGATGACTGAAGCTCATTGACCAGAAATAAATGCTTTGACAGATAGTTAAAAGGAGAGAAACATTGTGACTCCATTGTTTCCTTTCGTCTTTTAAAAGAACTAATATGGACAAAACATCTTAAAAAAGAAATTTTGTTGCTATTGTTTTCAAGGGAAAGAACAATCAGAAGTTTTTCCCCCTAGAGGGGAACGGTGAAATTGTAACTAAATCCTGGGAACTTGCAGCTGTTACTGATTACAACTGTGGGAAAGGATTTTGTGACCTTGCAGGACAATGCCTTCAGAAGCACTTTTGGGTGCTTTCTGTAAAATAAATGCCCTACTGGATCAGTTAAGCCAGAAGATGGTTTTTATGACTAATGCTGCCAGAACCTTTGATCAGGTAGTGGAAAATTATATGGAGCCCACTCAGGAACCAAAACAGGAGCGTGCCATGACAGAACAACAAAAAGAAGAGGACTTTGCTGAATCTGGGGCGCCAGCAGGGAAATGAGCCTTTGGATTTGATAAATGAACTTGGAAAAAACCAGATTTGGAAGGACAAAGTTTGGATTGACTTGGAAATGGGGGGTTGGACTTTCCCTATGCAGGGATGTTTGGACTTTCCGAGTCTGGCAATGGGCCGCCAGAGGTTTGGAGCTGTTGGGACTTCCAATTTTGGAGGGAATTTGAAACATGTTTTAAAATACCACATGGAGCTTAGTCTGGACTATGAGAAAGGGGCTGATTTGTTGAAAAGGGTCAAAAACACTACTAAGCTGGAGTTCCCCCGAGTGAAAGGAAAATATGAAGAAGAGCTGTGGAAGGGACATGGAAGAGATTTGAAGGCCTCGGATGTAAGGGCACCAGGTTAATGTGCCAGACTAATGGGATAAAAAGGACTGACAATCCCAGGACCGGGGGGAGGGGACGCTGGAAGAAGATTGGATTGTTTTTATTTTCTTTCTTTCTTTTTTTCTATTACCAGAAATGTTTTATGAACGTTGGAAAATGTTGAAATGAAATTACTTGGCTCTTGTATAAATATTTAAAGAATTAGGTAAAAAGGTAATGGTTATGAGAAGTTTGTAAAAATAAGATTTAAGTTTTAAGCTTTAAGGTTTTTTATAAGATGATAATAGAGTAAGGTAACGTAATGACAGAATATTATGAATTATGGAAAGGATTTGCTGTGACAATTATTAATTAAGATACAAGAGATGGGAGGAGGAGGAGGTCATGGAAAGAGGGTAATGAAAATGGATAACTTGAAAATGATGGTTTTATTTTTTCTTTTTCTTCTTTTGTTTTTGTTTTTTTCTTTGTAATTTTGTTTTTTATCTTTGTAATTTTTTAAAAAACTCTTTTTTCAATAAATATTTTTTAAAAAAGAAATTGCTTTATCAAATGTTGTTTATAGATTCATTTTTGTGAAAACAGTAAAATATTCATTTACCAGTGATTTAGTACCAACCACAATTAAGGAACAGAGGCAATTGGCTTTCTAACCATCTTCTCGTCTTCACCTGCTTTGTGAGGATAATGGTGAAGGTTTCTACTGACCAGGGAAAGGTGGAGATAAGTGTCTGCCCAAAGCAGAAAGTCCAATTTCCATTTTCATATAAAAGTTGCAAAACCATTTCAAAATCTGAAAACTGGGTTGTTGTTTTTTTAAAAAAACTTTTACAAAAAAAGACAACAGAGGCTATTCTGATTATCACCATAAAAATAAACTATTTTTAATAGATACATAAATAAAATGTTTAGAGTTTACCCTTTTTCCATTCCCCCTTCCTCCCCCCCTTCTTTAAACATCCAAGAGTTTTGCTTCCATAAAGAAAAGTGTGTGACTACACAGCCAGATAACCACTTTAACATGCTTGCAGACAAAACCCAGAATGGAAGAATGCACCCAGATAACTCCCCCTCTTACAGTTACTTCTGATTTTACAGTACTTGCAGATTATTGCTACATGAAACAACATTCTCCTAGGAATAACAGTGGACTAACAAATGACCCGCAGGAAAACTATGGGAGCAAAAAGTCATTGGTGGGCTGCACCTCAAAATAAATTATGTATGTATTACAAGCTGAAGTTTTCCACTTGTCTCAGGCCTCTTCTTCCCTTGTTTAGCTTCCTTCACAAACAGGACCTACTACAGACTGTTGTTTCAGGGTGAGACTACCCATGGACTAGTGAATAGTGAAGGGGTGGGGAACCTTTGGCCCTCCAGATGTTGTGGCAGATCCACTTCCATTAGGCCCAGCCAGCATGGCCAATGAAGTTCAGGGATGATGGGAACTGCAGTCCAATATCATCAAGAGGGTCACAGGTTTCCTCTCTTTGGAATAGTGGGAGCTGGCCCTACATCAGCACCCTGAATGGGAAGTTCTGAATTCTGGAATGGAAAGTGAAAATCCTTATCTTGTTTTCTACTACAGGTGTTGAGGTTTACATAGTGTGGCTAAGGCAGTGGTTTTCAAGCAGTGTGCTGTGGCACCCTGGGCTCTGATGCCCTCTTGCATCTCTGCTTCCCAAAGGCTAACACAGCTGTTTATTGCAGCAGCCTTGGTTACAAGCTATCCAGGCAAATGGTGTCTCTGGCTGGCTAGGCCCCTGTGAGGCAGTGTGAGTAGGCAACTCTATTTGGGGTGAGTAGCTGTGGCTGCCCAGAGGAAGAGGACTCCCAAGGAGAGGGGAGAACAGAGGAGTCTGAGGGAATACTCCACAAGGGAGGGTGATCAAAAAAGGGTGACATAACTGGGCTCCTAAGCCCCACAGGGGTGCCGCAGAAAGAATGTAGTTGACCAAGGGAGCCGTGGACTCAAAAAGGTTGAAAACCTCTGGGGTAAGGCATTTGCCAAAAACTATTTTCTGACCTCTCTCTCTTCAACAGAGGAAGCTGTGAACCATATTTAGACTATGCCCATCCATTCATCAGTTGGACATCCTGAATGAGCTTCTTCTCATTATCAGCTGCAGAACGGCTTGTGTTCATGGATCTTTGCCTTCTCCAATCAACAATGGGACCGGGCTGCATGCCTGGCTCTTTCTGCCCCTGGCTACAATCCATACATATAAGCAACCTCTTGCTAAGTCAGTAAGACCTTCTTTTGATATATGCTTCATGGTTGAAGTCTGGCCACCTTACTGCACACAAATCACTTATTAAAGTGAATAGAGAAAGCCTACTTATCTGAAGCTTCATATGTGCTGGAGTGCACACAGCCTTTTGGATTCTGACAGTTGGTATGCAATCTACCAAGCACTGCTGGTGAATACCTTTATAAGGCTGCAATTCTGTGCACAATTCTGTGTATATATTGTATGGGATTGTGCACACATAATCCAGCAAAGAGTTTCAATCTATAACTCTACATCTTTCTGTAATTATAACCATGTATTAGCAGTTTTGTATGTGTGTGCATAGCTTGTTTTTATTGGAAGGAATTGTAGCCTGGCACATTCTGGGAAGGAAAAAATCCTTTCCAGTTGAAAGCTAGGCAAAATTTAATTAGAAGCAGCTTTTTCACAAGTTATTCAGGCTATTTCTGGTAGCTTAATGGCTGGCTGTGCTTCATCAAGATAACATAAGGGGGCAACTCATTTTAATGTTTTATCCCTTTTTTGGTCTTTATTTTCTCCCAGCAATGGAGAATATTTTACAAGTTTGGCTTTTTACATGGTTGTTAAAATAAACAGGTGCATTCGAACACATATCACCATGTGTTCTACAAAAGTAGGGTACAGAGACAGCATAAGACCACAGGGAGTTGCATTATACCAAGTCAGACCTTTGGTCCACCTAGCTCAGAATTTTCAGCACTGAGTGGCAGCAGATCTCCATGGTTTTAAGATAGGAGAGTCTCCCAGCCCTACCTGGAGTGGCTGGGCGTTGAACAGAGAATCTTCTGCATGCAACACTTTTGCTCTACCACTGAGCTGTAGCCTTTTCCCCTATGGTGTGAGCAATAATGTGTGAGTAACCCTCCACTGTATGGAAGATAAGGTAGTGAGGGCAACTGCATCTGACATATGTCTCTGTTGCTACAACGTAAGACCAAAGAAAAATGGCACTTCTACTGTGTTGGTATGTCTGCAAATTATGAATTTTTGGGACTGTTTTGCTCTGGTTTAGCAATGGACTCTTGAGCCTAAACAGTTACCTGGATGTTTAGCTACCACTACATTTGGTAGTCTTTCTCAGTATGTATGCTTAGGATTGCAGCATAAGAAACCATTGCAAAGCACCTTAGGGAACCACTGAAACTATCCACCTGCAAAGCACCTTAGGGAATGTCCTTTTCTTCTGTCAGGTTTCTTCTTGTTTTTATTTTTATTTTGCTTAGTGTCTGCTTTGTTTTTGCTGGGTTTCTTCTTCTTCTCATTCTCCTTGAACCATGGGCCCCAAACGCCTCCATTAAAATTGGGGTTACTCCTGGGGTCCTTAGGTGGGTATCGGACGGGGACAGCAGTCTTGTTGAACTGCGAAAGCCTACGCAACAGCTGCTTCACCACCTCTGGGTACTTCCTGGAAAGGTCCACTCGCTCATATGGGTCAGCTGTGATGTTGAACAGCCACACGGTTTTCCCAGCAGTCCATGAAACTCGTTCGTTGTGCCAGCGACTAGGGCCAACATTACTGAATGACTGCGGAGGGACCCAGTCGCTGTATCCTGGGTTCCCCGTCAATAGTTTCCAGTGGTTCACACGGATCGCTGACTGAATCGCTGTGTTCCATAGTCCAAAGCCAGCTGCCCAGGAACCGTTTTTGGCTTTGGTGTAGATAGGATCAATGTTGTGCAAAATATCCATCCTTGGAGACCGGCGGCCTTCACTTATGGTCTCCCACACGTCATAGCCATCCAGTTCGGTGTCCTCATCAATCTGCCCTTCAGCTAACATGATTAGAGTAGGGAACCAGTCTGTTATGTGGATGAGCTCCTTGCACACACACCCCTTGTTTTTAAGCAGAGGGCTATGAACAAAGCCAACTGCTCGGATCCCTCCTTCCCAGTATGTCCCCTTGCTTCCTCTGAGAGGCCAGTTATTTCCACCGGCTGTGGGCTGCCCTCCATTGTCAGATGAGTAAATGATAATGCTATTGTTATAATAACCATACCTCTTTAATGCAAAAGTCACATTGTTGATAGCTTCATCCAAGCATGCCAGCATAGCAGCATACCTACGTCGGTTTATATTATTTATCGATCGGTAACGCTCGTAATACTTGCCTGGTGCCTGAAGTGGAGAATGGACAGCTTGGTATGCAATGTACAAAAATATGGGTTTCCTGGGGTTATGGGAGGCTAAGATTTGTTGCACTCTTTGCGTGTACATCTGCGTCGAGTACATGCCATTGTCATGATCCCATGCAGCATTGTCATTCTCATACAAGTCGTAGCCACACATCCGAGGACTGTCACATTTGTAATGAGTGTAATAATCGCCGCTGCCCAAGAGAGAGCCAAAAAAGGTATCAAACCCTCGCTGTGTTGGCATGCATTCCTTGCGGTAGAAGCCCAAGTGCCATTTGCCAACCATGTGGGTGGAGTAGCCAGCTTCCTTCAGCTTCTGAGGTAGTGTCACGTTATCCAGCGGTAAACAGTTAGGCTGAGTGGGCCTTATGACTGAATGCTGAAGACCAGTATGGATTTGATACCTGAATGAGAGAATGAGAGAGAGAGAGATTTTAGACAAAGGAGAAAAATGTAAAATGCATATATGCTACAAAGTCAGGACCTGGAGTGCACAGAGTACCATGAAGCACAGGCCTATGTTTGTTTACTTGGAAGTAAGCGCCACATGGTTCAATGCACAGGAGTAAAGCTTTAAATTGGTGATCTGAGAGATGTCAGATGGAGATTCTGTGTTGCGCACCACAATCCAGGTCTGGCAAAAATTTATCCATCCCTACTGGCGTCTGTGTTTACCAATCGACGTTGCAAACCAGTATTCATTCATTCTTACTGGCATTTTACCTCACTATTCAACGAGAGAGAGAGAGAGGCGCACTCTCAGAGCTGTTCACATGTATACAGTACAGTGGTACCTCGGGTTACAGATGCTTCAGGTTACAGACGCTTCAGGTTACAGACTCCACTAACCCAGAAGTAGTACCTCAGGTTAAGAACTTTGCTTCAGGATGAGAACAGAAATCGTGCGGCGGTGGCACGGAGCAGCGGGAGGCCCCATTAGCTAAAGTGGTACCTCAGGTTAAGAACAGTTTCAGGTTAAGAACGGACCTCCAGAACGAATTAAGTTCTTAACCCGATGTACCACTGTACTGGGTTCTGAGGCTGGAGCTAACTTCCAGTATGTATAGGATTGCATTATGAGGATGGTAATACCTTTTAGAAATGGTATCTATAATATATGAAATGTTCTGAAATACAATCAGAGTTTAGGGTAATTGTGGAATTTCTATTAAACAGCAACAACAACATATGTCACCCACATGAATACAAAATAGATTCAGCATGACAATTACTAAGTGGTACTGCAAAGCCAAGTCAGTAAACACCCATTTGGCTCAGAAAATAAGGTATTGTTAAGCTGCAGAAGTCTTTCTATTAGTGAGAAAACATACAAAATATTAAGAACTACATAATGCCATGAAGGCTTATGTCTCTCTCACATTTTGACACTACTTATGCATTAAGCATTTCATGTTTCCTCTCTCTTCTTTTTTTAAACAAATGCTCATGCTCCTGAAGAAATTAAACAACTACTTGTGGATCTAGAAATACAAGGACATTAGCATTTTTTTTGTTATTTCCAGGTTGACATCCTAATTATTCCAAAGCATGCTTTATTATTTTCCCCCAATGCATGCACTTACTCAAACGGTGCCTGAATGAAAACTTGTATAGAAAGCGACTATCACCCAATTCTGATGCTCTCTGGAGCGGTGTGATTGCAATTGTGCAGTGGTTGCTCCCTGCAATGTCAGTGACTTCCACAAATGCTTTGATGTTGATGAAATGGTTATGTGCCGGCTACCAATGCCTGCCCCATCAGGGTGTGTGTTCATTCTAATATTATGCACCCCCACAAATTCTAGCCTTACCACATGGGCAGAAGTTGCAAGTTTTGCCAGCATCAGTATCCTTAAAGCAAATGCTCTGCAGCTGTACACAAGTTGATTTGTTACGCGTCTTACTGACAAAGGTTGCTTTTTGGGATTCAACAGAAGACAAGAAACATGTTGTCTGTTTGTTAAAATCATAATGGACAATCTATATCTGCTCCCTAAAGCACTGGATATGTGTTGGGGGGGAGGGTTAAATTTAAATCTGCAAGCCGAAACAGAAGTATTTTGCTGAATGGACTGAATTCATTATCTCGGCTAATTAGACACTATTTATAAAGAACAAGCACATGCTAAGCAATGATCTAGTAACATATCCTACAGTTTTGCAGGCTTTAAGGGCTGTTAAGAGGTGGGTGATTTGTGCTGTATCTGTAATACTGTATAAATCTGGGCAATTGTATTTAATTAGATTATTCATTGCCTCAGACCCATCTCTTAGCCAGGACTTTTCGATGATTGTGCTAGTTATGCCAGTTCCACCAATCCAATATAAACTTAGATTAATCTATCATAAGTAGAGGCTTACGTTTATTTAACATAAGGAGAGGTTTACAATATTTATTCAACAATAGTGGAAGCTTGTTTTACATTAATTTCAATGGCACAACTGTTTGTAGAAACAGTACCATAATATTGCTCCCAGATGGATGCAGATGTTAAGCTAGACTTTGTTGGTTTCTGTGCACATGGAACTTTACTTAAAGTAGTGATGCAAACACTAACAAAGTGATGTTTGTTTCTGCCAACCAGACTGCACAAGCTTTTTAACAAATGGCTTTAGGCCTGCACGCAAATCAATCATGTACAACTGGATGTAAAATTACATCCCAAACCAAGCTAAGATAAAGAGTTGTAACACATTTATTACAATGGGGCTTAAGTTTGCTTAACTTGGGCTAGAGTAGCGGCATACAGGGCAGTACGAGGATTCCTGCATGGTGGCGCCTCATTCATGCCGCTCAAAATTATGTGCCCTGGGCTCTGGCCCCCCTGCCTCCCACATTAAGCCCTGCATGAGACTAAATCTCAGGGTTGTGGAATTTGAGCCCCATGTTGGGTGAAAGATTCCTGCATTGTAGGCTGTTGGACTAGATGACCCTCATGGTCCCTTCCAATTCTATGGAATAACAATAGGCTCATTTTCAGGAATGCCTTACGCCAGGGGCAGGGAACCTTTAGCCCTCCAAATGTTGTTGAACTGCATCTCCCATCAGCTCCAACCAGCATGGTCAATAGTGAAGGCTGAAGGGTGTTGAAGTCCAACACCCATCCGGAAAGCCACAAGTTCCACACTCCTTCAATGTGGTGTAGTGGTTAAGAGCGGTAGTCTCGTAATCCGGGGAACCAGGTTCGCGTCTCCGCTCCTCCACATGCAGCTGCTGGGTGACCTTGGCTAGTCACACTTCTTTGAAGTCTCTCAGCCCCACTCACCTCACAGAGTGTTTGTTGTGGGGGAGGAAGGGAAAGGAGAATGTTAGCCGCTTTGAGACTCCTTAAAGAGAGTGAAAGGCGGGATATCAAATCCAAACTCCTCCTCCTCCTCTTCTTCTTCTCCTGCCACAGACAGATGCCAACCCAATGCCGTCAGCCCCTTCCTTTGTATCTCTCAGGATCTCCAATGGGAAGCTGCCTTTTTAAACATGGCCAGAGAAAGAACAGAGCTACTTGCCATTGAAGGATGCAGGTTGACGGGAGCATTTCAAAGCAATGCCCCATTATCTGCCTACCCAGAATGCAGTTTACCTTGAATGCAGAGAAACATTGCCCATAATCCTTTGTGTGTGCACAGACCTTCACATAGGCATATAATCTGAATGCAGGGGAAGGGGGGATAGGGGTAGAGGAGGGTGGTACACACTGAAGCAGGTGGGCAGGAAACAGCACCATTTACTTGGTTTGTACCTGTGAAAGTCAAGATGTGCTTCGAAACTGTATAATGCTTTCCACTGCCCACTGAGCAGAAGCCATTCAATCAGGCTAGCTGAATTGTTTCCATCCCAGCTGGTCATTCAAAGAACTGTAACTCTGATAGACTTATCTGAAAAATAAGTCATGTCAGACTAACCTGATCTCATTTTTTGACAGAATTACAAGCCTGGTAGATGAAGGGAACGCAGTGGATGTAGCCTACCTTGATTTCAGCAAGGCGTCTGACAAGGTGCCCCATGATATTCTTGTAAAGAAGCTGGTAAAATGTGGTCTTGACTATGCTACCACTCAGTGGATTTGTAACTGGCTGACTGACCGAACCCAAAGGGTGCTCATCAATGGTTCCTCTTCATCCTGGAGAAGAGTGACTAGTGGGGTGCCACAGGGTTCTGTCTTGGGCCCAGTCTTATTCAACATCTTTATCAACGACTTGGATGATGGACTCAAGGGCATCCTGATCAAATTTGCAGATGACACCAAACTGGGAGGGGTGGCTAACACCCCAGAGGACAGGATCACACTTCAAAACGACCTTGACAGATTAGAGAACTGGGCCAAAACAAACAAGATAAATTTTAACAGGGAGAAATGTAAAGTATTGCACTTGGGCAAAAAAAATGAGAGGCACAAATACAAGATGGGTGACACCTGGCTTGAGAGCAGTACATGTGAAAAGGATCTAGGAGTCTTGGTTGACCACAAACTTGACATGAGCCAACAGTGTGACGTGGCAGCTAAAAAAGCCAATGCAATTCTGGGCTGCATCAATAGGAGTATAGCATCTAGATCAAGGGAAGTAATAGTGCCACTGTATTCTGCTCTGGTCAGACCTCACCTGGAGTACTGTGTCCAGTTCTGGGCAGCACAGTTCAAGAAGGACACTGACAAACTGGAACGTGTCCAGAGGAGGGCAACCAAAATGGTCAAAGGCCTGGAAACGATGCCTTATGAGGAACGGCTAAGGGAGCTGGGCATGTTTAGGCTGGAGAAGAGGAGGTTAAGGGGTGATATGATAGCCATGTTCAAATATATAAAAGGATGTCACATAGAGGAGGGAGAAAGGTTGTTTTCTGCTGCTCCAGAGAAGCGGACACGGAGCAATGGATCCAAACTACAAGAAAGAAGATTCCACCTAAACATTAGGAAGAACTTCCTGACAGTAAGAGCTGTTTGACAGTGGAATTTGCTGCCAAGGAGTGTGGTGGAGTCTCCTTCTTTGGAGGTCTTCAATCAGAGGCTTGACAACCATATGTCAGGAGTGCTCTGATGGTGTTTCCTGCTTGGCAGGGGGTTGGACTCGATGGCCCTTGTGGTCTCTTCCAACTCTATGATTCTATGATAGGCGCTGGAGATTGCTTTTTTCCTTCTCTCTGCTTTTCTTTCGTGTGATGTCCTTCATATTGCATGCCTGAGGGATTGCTTTTTATTATTATTATTGATCTGTAAACTGCGTTGAAAGTTGGTGGAAGAGTAGAATTAAAAAATACTTTGAATAGTGACAATATTTATTCCTATCATACCTTGATACTTAATCAAGATGCTAAACAGGGTTCTTCCAGGCTGTATATTTTAAACAAATGTTTACTAAACTCCCACTGTTTTATCAACCCAGCAACTCCAGGAGAACATGAAAACTTCCAATGTTATAATCATGAAGCTTTGCTCAAGCAGGAGTTGGATCAGTCCCTTTAATGCTTGGCTGGGGAATCTTCTATGCCAGGGATGTCCAACCAGTAGATTGCGATCTACCAGTAGATCCCCGGCTGATCCTGATAGATTGCGGAATCCTTATTGTGTACAAAAAGTTACGGGGGAAAAGCTTACAAACTCTGTGCAATCCTCCCCCCAAAAAGCTCAACAACGCTCCTCCTCCCTCCAATGACAATGGGTAGATCACTGCCAGTTTTTTTATGCTGGGAGTAGATTGCAGTCTCTTGGGAGTTGGGCATGCCTGTTCTATGCCAGGCATAGCCCAATACTGGCAGGAATATGCTTATTTATTTAGAGCTCTTCAGCCAAAAAGGCTCCCATGCAATCTTACATACAATCAATAAAAATAAGACCCTGCCTGGATGCTCACAATCTCAAACATCAATCATCATCATTATTAGTTTATCATTGATTTTTATTGGGTTTTTTAAATAAATGCTGTAATTATTTGCTTTTAACTTTACAGATACTTTTTAATATCTCTTGCAAACTGCATCTTTCCTACTGAGGCAGCCTGATGGAATAGCTGCTGTCAGGGGACTCTTGAGGGAGAGGGAGGCCTGATGGAGCTGGTCTTTCAGCAGAACGGGATGAAATGAGCCCTGCTTCCTAACTCTGAGGATGCTGCACATTCCCTGCTAAATGCAAAGCTCTCTGGGAGCATCAGAGCCCAATGGAGCTCTGGATGACAGCCTATTTCATCTGTTATCACTGTGACTACATAAATGGCAATGACAGCGTAACAGATGGAAAGCATGTGTATGTAGCTATTGTTTTATTTGCTCTAAGTTCTGGCACAGTTGTAAAACTGAAGCTAATGTTCTCAGCCTTACCATTAATATTGTTCACTTTCTGAGAGGCAAAACCCTGATTGCATAATCAGCTTTCTTAACTTATATTAAATCTATACAGATGGAACACACACACAGACACATGCACACAAAAGAGAAAGTTGGATGGAACCTAACCTTTGCTTGCCACGCAGACCCACTTCCCCTGAAAACTGAACTCTGAATAAAAGCAGATCTTCCTCTCTGTCCAACGTGAGCATATGCAACTTGAGAAACAAAAGCTTGGGTTATGAAGTCCTTGTACTGTGAACTCATGAATAGAAAGCCTCATAAAATGAAGGCTGGCATGTCTAAAGTAATTTAAAAGAACCTCCGTTTCCTTAATTATCAACATGTGTGCCTGCAGGTAGGCCATTTGGGCAGATATGCATCTTTTTAGCAAAATGCAGGCCTGTCATCATTCCACAACATGACTGACAACAATGCTCAAGGGAAACTAGCATGGAAGCCACACAAGTGCTATGAGCACCAGAACCATTCTTTGTATTCAAAATAAAAAATTCCTTCCAGTAGCACCTTAAAGACCAACTAAGTTAGTTCTTGGTATGAGCTTTCGTGTGCATGCACACTTCTTCAGATACACTGAAATAGAAGTTGCCAGATCCTTCTATATAGTGAGAAGGTGGGGAGGGGTGTTACTCAGAAGGATGGTGGGAATGGGAGATAGGCAGATAGCTGGGAGAGCCTGTTGACGACTCTTAACGACTGTAATAGGTCTTACAGGAAAAGGCAAGGGGTGGGAAGGTGAGAAATGGTTTAGTTATGTATAGTGAGATAAGAATCCAATGTCTTTGTTAAGCCCAGGTCTTTTCATGGTTTTAAGTTTGGTAATGAGTTGTAATTCAGCAGCTTCTCTTTCCAGTCTATTTCTGAAATTCCTTTGTAGTAAAACAGCTACTTTGAGATCTTGTATAGAATGCCCTGGGAGATTGAAGTGTTCTCCTACTGGTTTCTCTGTTCTGTGATTCTTGATGTCAGATTTATGTCCGTTTATTCTTTGGCGTAAGGTTTGGCCTGTTTGTCCAATATAGAGAGCTGAAGGACACTGTTGGCATTAGTGATTGTATTTCAGAACATTTCATATATTATACATTAGTGCCAACAGTGTCCTTCAGCTCTCTATATTGGACAAACAGGCCAAACCTTACGCCAAAGAATAAACGGACATAAATCTGACATCAAGAATCACAGAACAGAGAAACCAGTAGGAGAACACTTCAATCTCCCAGGGCATTCTATACAAGATCTCAAAGTAGCTGTTTTACTACAAAGGAATTTCAGAAATAGACTGGAAAGAGAAGCTGCTGAATTACAACTCATTACCAAACTTAAAACCATGAAAAGACCTGGGCTTAACAAAGACATTGGATTCTTATCTCACTATACATAACTAAACCATTTCTCACCTTCCCACCCCTTGCCTTTTCCTGTAAGACCTATTACAGTCGTTAAGAGTCGTCAACAGGCTCTCCCAGCTATCTGCCTATCTCCCATTCCCACCATCCTTCTGAGTAACACCCCTCCCCACCTTCTCACTATATAGAAGGATCTGGCAACTTCTATTTCAGTGTATCTGAAGAAGTGTGCATGCACACGAAAGCTCATACCAAGAACTAACTTAGTTGGTCTTTAAGGTGCTACTGGAAGGAATTTTTTATTTTGACTATGGCAGACCAACACGGCTACCTATCTACTACATTCTTTGTATTAGCCTTCCCCAACCTACTACCTTCCAATGTTTTGGGCTACAACTCCCATCAGCCCCTGCCAAAGTATGCCCAATGGTCAGGGATGATGGAAGCTGTAGTCTAAAATATGTGGACGGTTGGGAAAAGCTGTTTTATATCCAAGACTACTTCAATGCTGTTATAAGCACCAAAGTCTACTAGCTTCCTTTAGTATCCTCCTAATAGACTTGCCAACTGCTTCATTGGAGCTAAAGATTCCTGCATCACAGGGGGTTGGACTAGATGACCCTTGGGGTACCTTCCAACTCTATGATTCTAAGATAACAAACTTCCCATGATTTGAAAAGAGACCTTCCAATGCCACCTTTGTTCTGGTTTGTTTCATTTTTATTAGTGTATTATTCCCATGTATTCATGCAGATTTATGGTGCAGCCACACTTGGAATACTGTGTACATTTTTTGGTCACATTTTAAAAGATCACTGCAGATATGGAAAAGGGTCAGAAAAGGGGCAACCAAAATGGTCAAAGGGCTGGAGCAACTGCCCAATGAAGAAAGGAGCGTTTTGGGACATGCCAGAGGACCTTTTTGGCTGACTGCTAAGTGGCAAAACAGACACGATATACTTTATATGCATGATCATTGTGGTTTTACTTAAACTGTTCCTGCTTTAATAATGTAACCATTACTGGCAATGGCCAAGTATGCCTTTTGCCTAGTCTTGAAAGACAGCAGTAACCCTCCCTTACTAATCTGAGATCTAGCAACCATCCACCACCCTCCCTAAAGAGAGTCTGTTCCAATGCGTTCTGTGCTGCTTGAAGTTTACATCTGGTATAAAGAACACTGCCTAATTGTGTCAAGGGAATTACCAGAAGCATCAGAGGCTTTGTGTGATTCTCAAACATAATCTCATACTTTGGGAAGGGCTGAGGCTCAGTCACAGAGCGCATGTTTTTAATGCAAAAGGTCTTGGGTTCAATCCTCAGCATCTCAATGTAGGGCAAGGAGAGACTCCTATCTGAAAACCTCATGATCCACTCTTGGTCAATGTGGACTAAAGAGACCAATGGTCTGACTTGGCATCAGGCAGCTCCCCATGTTCCTAACCCAAGGCGCTGAGTATTACCAGTCTTCTAACAGTCCTTACCCATAATTCATTCCTTTACCACTACTGCTGAAAGCAGCCCTTTAAGCAGCTCCTTGGTCTCCATCACACAAGTCTGACAAGGGCTTGCTCAGCAGATGATCTCTGGTCTTGGGAATTCACTCTCTCTGATTTGCTAAAGTATGAACACATGAATTTCCCACAAACTATTTAAGACTCCACTAAGCATGCTTTCCGTTACTGGGGATTGGCATGGGAAAATTTTAGGTTGTATATTTTTAATCTCCATTTTTAGCATATTTGATATTGTTAGCTATTGGATGTTGGAGGGTTTGTTTTTGTTTTTTTTACTCTAAGCCTACAAACGGGGCTGGTTAGAAATTCAAATTAATACGCAAATGCCTCTGGAGGCATTCTGACTGAAATAATGAATGAGCCAATAGCAACGACTTCATAATTTATAGACAGGATAGAAGTAATTACCAAGCATGCACATGAATGTTTTGATGAAATATCCCAGGGGTGAAATGTTTAGCTTAATTAATTTTTTTCAAAAAAAAATATAATTACATTTTAGAAGCCACAATAGTAGTGTATATTCTGTGGCTGTGTACACACTCTCATTTAGTTTGCATCCAGAACGTTCTCCACTGCTGGTTTGAGTAGTGGCGGACATAGCAATATCTATCCTGTTGTTTATTGAGAACTATTGTATTCGGATGAATTTTCCCTTAAACCAGCTTGGATCCATTTTTTGCGGGGGGGGGGGGGAGGATGTGACCTAGCTGTGCTTTTAGGCAGTATTGTGCATTTTAAGATTCCTAAATTGGGAGGGGTCTTGAGAGGACACATGGAAAGCAGGGGCTGGGGGCTGGTATGGCCCATGGATTGTCCCCGCTCTGATCTAAATAAACAGAAAGTTTTGCTGCCTAAGAGTAGATCAGAAACAGGGCCCCACTGTGTTTTTTAATCCTGACTTGCCCTTGCCATATTGTGTTGTTCTGCAAATAAGGAAGTCAAAGTAAGCTTTCCTTCGAAGGTCTAAAAATATATGCGATTGTCACAAAATAATAAAGGTTTATGCACCAGATTATGGTGTCCACATAAAGCCTTGGTACTTTCAGTATTAAATGTTGAGTATACTCTTGGCAGCCTAATAAAAGAAGATGCTATTGCAACAACAGGTACCCAAGTTTGAATTCATGCCAGAAATTAGCTCATAATCTTCTAAGAGAAACTAAGTTTTGCTTCCAAGAATGAACAGCTTCAATGTGAATAGAAGGGTGTGTGTCTTTAATACTCAGTGTGACAAATGTGTATGCTGGGTTTTAACCAACATTCATGCTTTTCACGTGTGTTATGAAATTAAAGTCAAAGCATGCCTGACAGGCTGCCTTGTACTGGGTTAGATGAGTTATCCAGCTGGCTCAGAACTGACTGCTTGGTGTTGTCTACATCAGTGTTTCCCAACCTTTTTTGGGCAAAGGCACACTTGTTTCATGAAAAAAATCTCGAGGCACACCACCATTACAGCCCCGTGACGTCAGCGCGCAGCGTCACGCCGGGAGGGACGCACGAAAGTGTAAGTTTCTATTTTTTCCCCTCCCCCTTGCCTTCCTTCTGTGCCAACCGCCAAAAAGCCAAGAAAAAAGCCAAGACTTTAGGGCAGCAGGTCGACACGGAAGAAGCTCCTACCTAAGGACAGGTGCGACGGCCGTGTCCTCTTCTGCCACACTTGGCAGCCCTGCCTCACGGTCGTGACTCCCACCCTGATTTCTCCCCGCAGGTCGAGCGGCACAGGCAGCCCAATGTGTCCAGCCCAGAAACAAGCCCCGCTTCCCCACTCTAGATCCTGAATGCGACCAAGTGCTCTGGACTCCCGAGCAGGGTGGGAAAGAGGACTCTCATCTGGTAGCCTCCGGGCTCCTCGCCTGCTCGAGGGATGGCATTGCAGGTAAGCTGCCGGCCGTCGCCATCGCCGCCCCCTCATGCGAGTGGACCTGCCTGGAGTGGTGGGCCGGGGGAGGCTCGCTCTCTGTGGGGATGTGGCCCGCACGCGCGGCCCCGCTTCCTCCTGCCCAGGGCTGAGCTCCTTACCCATGATCTCGGTCTCGCGCACGCGGATCCCACTTATTCCGAAGCTCGTGCCACTAGCCGGGGCTCTCACACCGTGCCAGGGTGAGGCGGCGCGGCCCACTGACGTCATCGCGGCTCGCCGCCGCCCTCGACTTCCCTGTTCCCTCCCCTCCCTCGGGTCGCCGTGGTTACCGAGGACTGCAAGCTGCTCGGGCGAGCGTGGGGCATTAAGTGGGAGAAGGAAAATTAAAATTAAAACTCGCCTGAAGGCCGCCTCTCCGGATATGAAGCTATCTTTCGAATTTTTTAATTTTTCCCGCGGCACACCAGGCAACATCTCGCGGCACACTAGTGTGCCGCGGAACAGTGGTTGGGAAACACTGGTCTACATTGACTAGCAATGGCTCTCAGAGGCCTTTCACAGCCCTACCAGGAGATGCAAGGGACTGAATGTGGATTTCCCAATGATCTACAGCTCTTCCCCGACAGTGAGCCTGGACATGTGCCTAATCACACTTTAACACACATGTCTGCATGTGTAACTGTGGAGGAATGATATTTTGAAGTCTTTTATCCAGAAGCATTCCACACCATGGGAGAGACTGCATTATGCCTTTACATCTAGCATTAGTTTGGGCTCCTAAAACCCTTCCAATATGGTTCAAAAGTAGAAGTTTCTTATAGGTTTCCTTAAGGTTCCTAACCAGCCCAAGGAAAAATAACAAATATGGATAGAGGCAAGGGAACTGAGAAGAGGAGGCAAAGGTGTTATTAGGTTATGTGAAGGCTCCATGAAGTTGAGCAGGCTAGAAGCCTGAGTGAGAAAACTGCACCATGGAACAGCTTTGAAACAAAATACATCATGGTCTATTGTCGGGAGACTTGGTTTCCTGAGTGAACGAGATACCCAAGGAAAAGGGTGGTAAGATTAAGGCTAGGGCTAGGGGAAGGGCAGAGTGCTTTGTAACAAAAGGTAGGCTGCTAGTCAGGAGGTACAATATTATAAGTTTCATTGGGTAGTCTTAGGAGCAAATTCTCAGAAAACGCGCTACTCCATCCATTATCAATTAATTTACCTACAGGATGGCCCACAGCGGTGCTCATTTCAAACAAAGTCAAGGAATAGGCACTCCAAATTTTTCAGGGGCTAGACTGACAGAACAAGTGATTTGGAAAGTCCTTTCAGATTCCTTGCCTTGAGCTGCAAACATTTTGGAAACTAAGTTTTATATTTTAGTAGCTGGGAGAGATAGACAGAAAAATGGGAGCAACTGCTGCTTTAAAAGAGGAAAACACCCAGGCAGATTAACCAATCTTAGGATCAGTCACAATTTGTACAATTTTTAGTTCCAGCTATCCAACTCAGGCTCACTGAGAACATAAACTGCAACCCAAAACCCTCACCAATATATCACTTGACAGCTTTTAACTAAACTCAATGCAAGTCTTTCTGGCTGAAAAGCTCTTTGTCACAAGGTGAGCAAAAAGCAAGCACCTTCAGCAAGCAACAACTGGGGATCCCAGAAACATCAAAGGAATACAAGACAACCTAGTTGCAAGGAATGCAACTGACATTAACTTTGGTCATCAATTAACCTTCCCTTCCTAGATTTTTCCAGGTGTCCTTTATTAAAAAAGCCTACTTCTCTGTTGTTGCTGGGGCTTTTAAGAGAGCACATTGGCATTTGGCTCTGCCTGACAATTTTTATTTTTTTTAGTATACCTCTTAGGCATTCAAACAGATTTATGCAAGGCGGAATGTAAATTCTCATCAAATTAATTTAGAAGTGATGACACAGCACACTGATTAGGGGTCACTGTATACCTGATGTGAAATAAAAGGCCTTCTCTTCTTTTCATGACCTTTGAACATTTTATTATTTCAGTAATTGCCTAGTTGGGGTCCAGAGATATTTTAGAATGCTAGAAGGTGGACTGCCAATAGCTGCCTTTCCTTTGTTACCATTTATCGACTGCATCAGATGCAGGGAACGTCAGGTACCACACTGGTTTCATTTACATCAGTTGCTATGTAGGGACAAGCAAGCAGTTCCAAAGGGATGTGTTGTCATTAGTATATTGAGAAATATAGTGTATTTCGAAACAAGTTTAAGGGTATAAGGAGGGGGAAAGAATCAGACATCCTTGTTCTTGAAAAATGTATACTGAATTTAGTTATGGGAACATTTGATGCTGACATGTCAGTTTTCTGCTAAGTCTCATAAGCTTCCACTTCCCCCTTTATTTATACAGCAGTACATAAATATTTTGTGAATTATACTTCTCTGATCCACGGGATGAATCTAGGCTTTCTCCTTCCAGGGTTGTGTCTCTTGTGTTATTACAGACTCATTATATCTTCTAGAGTCAACAAAGAGTAATTCCACACAAAAAACCCCAAGAAACAGCAAAAAGAAATCCAACTCCATAGCTCACACTGAAGAACAGAACAGCAAATGCCATACTTGGCATTGTCAAGATAAAGCAGCATTATGACGGATCTACCATGCAGATATTGCACTGTGTCTGCTGACAAAGGCTTACAGTTGAGATCTGCCACTTGAGGGCTGTCAGGACCATGCTGGCAAGACAGCTCTGGAGCCAGAGCCAGGAAGAAAGTCTAAAGCAAATCAAACTAGAGTCCCTAGGCCTATCCAATGGTTTCTGTAGAATGATGCACCAAAGAACATATGATGAAACAAGCCAAGACTGGAACTACAGGCAGTCTACTGGACACAGTTCTAGCCCTCCAGGTCAGGGAAGCACATAAGAAAGAAGGCCAGTTAAATCAGGTCCCCAGGGAGAAGTCAGAGATGAAACACGGCAAGCAATCTAGAGACAGCCAGCAGCGCTACTGCTGTGGACTATAAAGATCTGGTACAACGTGAGTCCGCATTTCTCATGGTGCTTGCTGAATAACCAGAACAGTCATTCAACAAGCAAACAGGAACGGCTGAGCTAAAGCAAGCTAAAGCCAGAGATTTTCAGTTTAAGGGCTTTATTATGGCTGGAAGAGGTTACTATGGGCTCAGTTGGATGAGCCTGTATCAGCCTGAACAACTTCACAGTGGAAAAAGGAACAAACGTCACTTAAAAACATGAGCAATTTTAGAATGTTGCTAAACTTCTTGAGTGCTTTCCTTTGATTCCTAGCCTGGGTAATCATAGATTTGTGGTTTTTACCGCCAACTTCACAACAGACCCTTCCTTACATACAGTATATAACATGCATGCTATATGTCCCTTTACTGGTGTTTTAAGTGGTTTTCTTTCTTTTCTGCTGACTGAAGTTTGTCCAACCTAATCCACAGCTATCCCCTCCCCATTGTAATCAAGTTCATAAATTGAAAAGGTTGTCTTCTAGTTTGTTCTTCTAGGAAAAATGCACCTGGATTTGTATTAAAATATGATCATAATACAATAACTTGTACTGTGCAAATATTTAGTAAGCCACTTGGAGCCTTTGAAGGCTATGAAGTGAGATGTAAGTACTCTATTCTAAATAAAGTATTTTTTGATAAGGAGACATAGATTCAAAGGCCTTTCCTGATAGGTGCCCTCCATAAGGTTTCCAGACCTTTATCTCTGCATTTCATATCTTGTCTGGCTAGCAGAAGGTATATAATTAAGCTCCTGAATCCCATTCTTCCATTCATGTGGTAAATTTCATGTGGCAATAGCAGAGGACTTTGCATCTTCACAAGGCAGGAAAGTTCCATCTGCATTCCTAATCTAACAGCTAAATTAGAGGAACCTGAATGCCTTTTTAAAATATGACAGAAATACACCTATAAAACTTTTCCCCTAAACAAAGTGCCAGATCTGATGTTACTTTCTAAACTGGATATGTAATGTGACTTGGACTTCTATGTATCTCCTCTGCCCATCTGCCTTCCCCAACTCACCTCTGTTGATAATGAACATTTGACTTGACCAGGAGTCTATCTGAATTCTCAAATTCAAGATCTCTGATAAAGATGAATACTGTTTTGCTTTCTGTTGGGGGAGGGGGAATATCTGTCACACATTCCCTTTCATAGTGCATTTGAAAAGTAACATCAAACCAGAACTTACGTGTAACACACACACAATTTTAATGATTTATATGTGTGTATGTGTATGTGTAAGTGACGCGGGTGGCGCTGTGGGTAAAACCTCAGCGCCTAGGACTTGCCGATCGCATGGTCGGTGGTTTGAATCCCCACGGCGGGGTGCACTCCCGTCGTTCGGTCCCAGCGCCTGCCAACCTAGCAGTTCGAAAGCACCCTCGGGTGCAAGTAGATAAATAGGGACCGCTTACCAGCGGGAAGGTAAAGGGCGTTCCGTGTCCTGCGCTGGCTCGCCAGATGCAGCTTGTCACGCTGGCCACGTGACCCGGAAGTGTCTGCAGACAGCGCTGGCTCCCGGCCTATAGAGTGAGATGAGCGCACAACCCTAGAGTCTGGCAAGACTGGCCCGTACGGGCAGGGGTACCTTTACCTTTACCTATGTGTATGTGTATGTTTGTTCATATTTGTTTACAAGCCTTTTCTTATCAGGACATCCCTCCTGTCCTGACAGCATATCTTTTCCAGACTTCAAGTACAAATTATGGAGATTTATTGCTGCAAAATGAATTGTGCTTATATGTATTTTTGGCATGATGATACTGGTGTAAAGTACAAAATGTTCCCTAAGAACATTTTAAAATGTATGTATGACTTTTAACATGTGTTCATGAGATGGTGAAGGAAATCTACAACACGAAAATGCCTCTTGAAACAAAAGAACATATGTGAATAGGTAGGAATCACAGAGCATGTTGCTTGCTGAAATGAAGAGCATCTCTAAAAATGGTTCATTTATCGTGGTGAGCAAGGGATGCCACATAAAAGAACTCAGTTTTTCAAAGAGCAGTATCTTGTTTGCGTAAACTCTTTCGCTGTTCCCAGACAAAATGCTTCCTCCTACATAGCTCCTGAGGAATGTGCTTATATGACTTCTCAGAAACACAAGGTCAAACTCTTTCCAATTATGGCAGTCTCTTCCAGTTGCTTTATAAACAGTGTTTAAAGGCCTGGTGTGATCTAAAAGGAATCATCACCTGAAGCCATCACTGAATTGCGTTATGATGGTAGGCTACGGATTATAGAGGTAAAACAAAATATCTATATAACTTTGTGCAAAATGCAAAAAAGGGGGAGGAAACAACTGTGTTCCTGCCCTATATTTAATGACAAATTTCTTATAAAACAGTGCGCCCTCTTCCAAAATGTAATAGATTATTTCTTGCTTTCATTTGTTATTTCTGGGTGGGAGCTGCTTCTCCATGGCTCTGCCCATGAGTCTATGGTAGAAATATCAACAAGTCAGTACAACTTGGGACTGAGGCTCCTTGGGTTTATTGCAAACTTGTCCACATGATGCCACCATAATCAAAATGCTGTCTCGTGTTATTTTTCCATTCAGTTAGGATATATTGCTTCCATGGAAAATTTGGTAAGGAAAAAAGACCCCATAGAAATGGTAAATCTGTATTATATCCAGGCAGCGAAGGAGGGAAAAGGATGCCATTTTGATTAAAACATTGTGTGGATCCTGTGGAAAAATTGCATACATAAGCAATACCAAGTGCTAGCAGAGTCACCTAATTAACACAAATGGAGTCCAGAGAGAGAGAAAAGACCTGATAACACTTTACTGAGCATGCTGAATTAAAACAGTGTATAATTTGAGGGGAAAGCAGCGAAGAGGATTTGTCTTTTTAGTTCAGGCCTTGTAAGGAGATCTTCAATGAAACATATAGAGGAAAAAATATCTCAGAACTACACAGCCAATTAGAAAACATGCTACCTCAGTAGAGATGACAACGTTCTGCCTGGTTGCTAAACAACTCCCTCTTTGTTAGCTGACTTATTGATAACAGAATTAGCCTTTAATTAAGACACAGAGTGATCCTTGCTGTTGCATTGCCAACATCAATTCTGCAACAAGCTACCATGTAGAAGCACCACTTTCACATAAGACTGGTCACTGAAAACTTAGGGCTTGCCAATCAGAAGGTTGGCGGTTCAATTCCCCGCAACGGGGTGAACTCCTGTGCCTGGTCCCTGCTCCTGCCAACCTAGCAGTTCGTAAGCACATCAAAGTGCAAGCAGATAAATAGGTACCGCTCCGGCGGGAAGGTAAACGGCGTTTCTGTGCGCTGCTCTGGCTTGCCAGAAGCAGCTTAGTCATGCTGGCCACATGACCCAGAAACTGTACGCTGCCTCCCTCGGCCAATAAAGCGAGATGAGTGCCACAACCCCAGAGTCGTCCGCTACTGGACTTAACAGTCAGGGGTCGCTTTACCTTTACCTAACACAAGAGAATTTGGGTGATTCACCTAACTAAATCAAAACGCTTTGCAGAAGAAAAGGTGTTTAAAACACTGTTGTGCACCATCCACAAAGAGTGGCTGTTTTGCAATACAATGTTCTACCCCTGCCCTTTTTTGCCCTTGCACATCCCAGATCTTGCTGTCCACATGGGTGTAATATCTGTGCCCTATAATTCCTTTTACTGAGCTTCTTTGAAATTACCTAAGCATCTTTACAGAGAGGCAGGAGTCAATTGCTCCAAAAGCTAGTGAAGGTCAAACTAACCTTGGCTCAGATGTTAACTAGACTTGATTATTATGAGCTTTCATGCTGACTGCATAAGGAGGGGAAACCTTATTTGTTTTCCAAGAGTTCTCTCTGCCAGGTTGTAATGGGGATGGGTCACTGCCATCCCTTTCATCCTGAAAAGGCTTGAAGCTTTGCACACATTCCAACAAGCACTTGCAAGCCTCAAGAGTGCTTGAGAAGTGCCTGTCTTTGCATACTCTTCCTTCCTGAAGACCAACAAATTTTTCTTCTAGACAGGCTTTGGTAGGGAGTCCGAGCCCATTGTAGACAGAGGTCCCTGGTGCTGTGCAGAGCATGTGTAGCATCCATTTCTTACTGGGAATTCCACTGTTTGTAGTCTACTCCTTGTCATAGTCAGATCATTTCCTGTTGAGATTTATGCTTTCAGCATCTTTCCCCCTCTGTAGAGGTGGGAGATCTATTTGTTGTTGTTGTTTAGTCGTTTAGTCGTGTCCGACTCTTCGTGACCCCATGGACCAGAGCACGCCAGGCACTTCTGTCTTCCACTGCTTCCCGCAGTTTGGTCAAACTCATGCTGGCAGCTTCGAGAACACTATCCAACCAACTTGTCCTCTGCCGTCCCCTTCTCCTTGTGCCCTCCATTTTTCCCAACATCAGGGTCCTTCCCAGGGAGTCTTCTCTTCTCATGAGGTGGCCAAAGTATTGGAGCCTCAGCTTCATGATCTGTCCTTCCAGTGAGCACTCAGGGCTGATTTCCTTCAGAATGGAGAGGTTTGATCTTCTTGCAGTCCATGGGACTCTCAAGAGTCTCCTCCAGCACCGTAATTCAAAAGCATCAATTCTTCGGCAATCTGCCTTCTTTATGGTTCAGCTCTCACTTCCATACATCACTACTGGGAAGACCATAGCTTTTACTATACGGACCTTTGTTGGCAAGGGGGGATCTATTAGGATGGGTATTTTTCATGCGACTTCTGCATGAGAGGTCCGGAGAGCAGCAACACAAGAACAGGTCTTTTCTGCAGTGGCTCCCCATTTGTGGAATGCTCTCCCCAGGGAGGTTCATCATTATACACCTTTAGGTGCCAGGCAAAAATGTTCTTCTTCAACCAGGCCTTTGGCTGATTAACATTCTATGTCATTTTAAATGTGTGTTTTTCGTGGGGGGGTTCATTGTTGGTTTGTCTTGTTTTTATTATGTATTTTGTCTTTTTATTTTGTATTTTTATGCAGTGAACCCCCCTAAAAAATATAGTTCCGGCTCCAAACAAGACTTCCTTCCCTTTCCCAGGAGATTTAGATTAGCAGGGCCAGCAAAATTTGCAGAGATTCTTATGAAATTTCCTTCCACTACAGTCCATAAACTACTTGCTGCATTAAGTTCTGAAGCATGTCATTTTATATCTATCATAATATGTTAATAGTCTGTAACGTGATCTTTAAATTTACAATCCATAAACTATACACAATGTTGTTGTTTTCTTCTAACTTAGAAAATATTGGGCCACAGTATTATTTGGTACATCTGCACAGCATGAGTATTAATTTTATTACCAGGTACTTGATCTTGCAGTGGTATTTGTATATCATTCCTGTGTATTAAAAGCACTTCAAATGCATTATGTAGTTGCAATTCCTACAACAACCCTGTAAGGGTGGGACAAGGAACCTATATGTCCCTCTTATGTTGCTGGAGTTCAATTCCCATCAACCCCAGCCATTGGCCAGGCAGGCTGGCTGGGGTTGATGGGAGCTGGAGTCTGACAATATATGGAAGGCTACAGGTTCCCCACCATTAAGAACAGGAGAATAGCCTGCTGGATCAGACCAATGGTGAAAGGTAAATCAGCAGTATTATTCTCCTTATTGCATATTGGGAATGAGGGGCTGAAGCTGGGAGAGAGTGGGTTGCTTAAATCCCCCAAACAAGTGGTTTTCAACATCACCCCATATATGACTATTTTGCACCCAGTACTGCTTATTGCAGGGCAAAATCATGCTTCCAATTATCGGCTGTTTGTTGAAGCAGGAAATATGTAGTTTATTCCACAAACCACATAATCCTACTTGTACAACGGAATGCCTCCTGCAATCTACAGGATCGCTCTGTAACTATTTGGCAGAAAGTGATTTGTGATCACACTTGGTGTAACTGTGAGCATATTTGCCCCCCTTGCAGTGCCAGCCCTACTATTAGGTAGAGTGGGAGACCACGTCAAGCAGATAATTTGGGTGTCATGAAAGGGCAAAAAATGGTTAGCTATTTAATTTATTGTTGTGGTGTTTTTACTACCAGGGAGGAGAGGGGAAAGAAGTACTTGTGGGGTTTTCAGCCTCAGACGCCCCAAAAATGTGGCTGGTAAAGGGTACCATGTACCTTGTCCAGGGCAACAAAATGTCTGCCTCTGTGGCTTTCCAGTAATGTGAGGAGACTTAAAAGTTGGATTTTATAAGTTGAAACTGCCCAAAAGATTAATTTGGTAATAAAAACAGTTTATATAAGGAAATCATTTTAGTTTGGCTCAACATAACCTACATAATTTTATGCCTGGTATTAGCAGCTGATAAGCAAACAGCACTAGGCATATTTGAAATACTTTAATTCCATTGTTCCCTGGCTGGTATTATATCAGCACCAACTGTCACAGATAGCTTTGCAGTGCAGTAATAGTTGCAATTTTTCCTCTGGAATAGCCACAGATTAAGAAATATGCAGACCACAAATTAAACAGCTCCTAAGGAAAACAGGATCAAATTAGCTTGTTAAATTCAACGTGTCTTACATGCCAATCTGCAGTGCTAGGCTACACGGAGCCTTTAAACTCCCTGTCTATCTTAGATGCTGCCTCTCCACCAAATTGCCCAAGGTGAAGCAATACCAACTTTCAAAAACAACAACAAAAGAAATTAGGACTCTTTGCTAAAGTGACAGATAAACAGTAGCAACAGGGTGGATTCAGGGGGCGTGTCTAAAAGTGGCAGCAATAAAAGGGGAAGGAGCTGGAGCTCCCACTACAAAAACATCCACCCCATAACCTGTGAAATGCCATCAGTGTTATAATAGCCATCATTAAGAGACTAGTCAACATGGTGCCCTCCATAATGTTCTTCAGACTCCAGTTCCCACCAGTCCCAGCCAATGGCTTGTACACAATATTCATCCACTGCACCTTTCCTTCTCCCTTCTCAATGCACAATATTAAACCAGGATGTCTGTCATGAAATCCACATACCCATTCGGAAATGGAGGAAGCTATTTTCCTATCCCACCCCACCCTGCAAAAAACCCAACACCACTGCCCTTGAAGCAATGCTACATCACGATGGAGTGTTGCTTCCATAGGGCATTTTATCCTAAATGAAAAGGGAATGTCACTAGGTTGCTGAGGGCAGTTCAGATAGAGATAGATAGAGATAGAAATAGAGATGATAGAGATAGAGATGATAGAGATATTCTATTTTAAAAGGAGTTGGAGAAGAAATCCTCAACCACCTAATCTTTAATGGCAAGCCCATAGTCCCACCTTCCTTCATGTCCTGAGAATTTTCCCATTCTTGAAGATTAACTTGCTCTTCAAAGGCCGTGCATTACTGTGTACAATTTTGGTCTAGGAATCTCAAAAAAAAAAAAAAGGCAAACCAACACTATCAGAGAATTAGAACTCCATTTTTTTTCAGAGGGCAACTCCTCCATAAAGGAAGGTTACAATGCTTGGGGATTTTTAATTTTAAGGGGGGGAAGTAAAGTAAAGGGAAACATGACAGAAGTTTATAAAATGATGCAAGACATTGAAAAAGTGGATAGTGAGAACTTTTTCTCCCTCTCTCACGAATAATAGGACTGGAGGTCACCCAATGAAGCTGAACAGTGGAAGATTCAGGAGGGAAGGATGTGCTTCTTCACACAGTGCATAGCTAAATAACGCAATTCACTACAAGATGGAGTAGTAATGTCCACAAACCCTGGTAGATTCCAAAGCTGATTGGACAAATTAATGGATCAGAGGGAGTATGTCTCTGAATACCAGCTGCAGAGGAACAGCTGAATGAAAGGTCTAATGCACTCCTATCCTATTGAGGGCTTCCCACAGGCATCCAGTTGGCCGCTGTGGGACGAGATAGGCCTTTGGGTCAGATCTAGCATGGCTGTTCTTCTGTTAGTGCACAGTGTTTCACCTGTACCTTAAGACAGTAGCAGAAGAACTGTGGAGAATGAATACCTCCTAATTACTCGCACAATCCACCAAAAGCTGGACAGCATTCAAAGTGCAGGTGCTGTACAAGCAGATGAGTTTACTGTATTCCCCTCCAAGAGCTTTATTAATACATGTAAAACAGAACTTACCCCCACAACCTATTTTGTCCTATATTTTCCCTCCCCCATTTCCTGCAGCGCCACCACTTATACAGGCTAAGCAAGGATCAGGTTATTATAAGTCATTGGTTTTTATGTTTTCTATTAGTATGCTGTAATTGTGTTTAACACATCTTATGGCTTGCCTTGGGCCTTTGGGAAAGTGTGAAATACTAATGGAAATAAAGTAATACATTCCAGAAAGACTTTATCCTAAAGGCTCAGTATTGTTGGCTCATATCCTAACACACACACTTTTTTCTCTTCCGTACTGCAGGGTATAGGGTTGGTTTTTTTTAACAGCAGCAAACACACAAGTGCAGGGATTGTTACACAAAGGAGTTCCATGGTATGCTCAAATGGCTACCTTGCCGTCAAATTGACATGTTCCACCCTGCTTAATGGAACCCTGGCCATGTCGAACAAGCCAAGTTCAACAAATCTACTCATTGTTTAGAAAGATTTGGATCTAGGATTCTATACATGTGAATCAAACATCTGCTTCCCTAGAAACACCTCATTCTCATCTCATATCAAGTTGCAGAGCAACGGGTACTGGATTACACTTTTACGGCGGAGACAAGCTTGCAGTAACCAAAGAAGTGAATTCCAGGACTTGTAGTAAATCAGCCAAGCATGGATTGATTTGAAGAAAAGGTGAACCCAACTGGGTAACCTCATCTGGCAGTGCAGCCCCATAAGACAGATTAATTTTTATATCCCCACTCTCAATATTTATTTGATTAGATACCACTGAACATATTCCAGGTGTTTTGGGGTAATTGCATATTTCAAGGTTTATTAAAGATAGCAGAAGGTGCCCCTTTCTTTCTGCCACCTTTTTAACTGAACTTAGATGAAAGAAACAATGGAAACTTATAGAAGATATTCATTGTATGAAGTCAGCATGTTCTGAACAATTTGTCCCATTCCTATATAAACAGAGCCAGCCCACCCATGAGGCTGGGTGACGTGGCTGCCTCAGGCGGCATCCTCCCAGGGGTAGAATGCCCGTTCTACCGCCCAGCTCTGCTGCCAGTCTCTCCAACCTCTAGGGGCAGAGAGGGACTGGTGGCAAAGCTCTGGGGAATGCTTCCCCTCCTGCCGAGTCAACAAGAGGGGAGGTATTCTGTCACCCAGCTTTGCTCTGTCCCCTGCTCCTCCCACCCCATGGTGTGTTGGGACTTTGCATTGGATTCTGCTGAAGGGAGTAGCTAATGCAAAGCCCCACTGGCAAGTGTGAGGATCCAGAAAGGATCTTCCCATCCACTTCCCGGCAGGTAAGACTCCCTATGGAGTTTGCACTCCTATCACAGGGGCAACAGCAGGGCATTTCGTGTCAGCTGCCGAAACATCTCAGGCCACTCCTGAATATAAATATAGCTGTGTTGGGCTGTGGTAGGTGTTGCAAGAATATAAACTGTGGTGTAGCATCAAAAACAGCACCACTCTATTCTACCTTGCTCAGACCACGCCTGGAATACTATGTCCAGTTCTGGGCACCACAATTTAAGCAGGATATTGACAAGCTGGAGAATGTGCAGAGGAAGGCAACCAAGATAATCAAGGGTCTGGAATCAAGCCTTATGAGGAACAGCTGAGGGAGCTGGTTATGTTTAGCCTGGAAAAGAGGAGACTGAGAAGAGAGATGATAGCCATCTTCAAATAGCTAAAGGACTGTCACGTGTAGCAGCTTGTTCCCTCCTGCTCTGGGGAGTAGAATTCAAACCAATGGATTAAAGTTACATGAAAGGAGATTCTGACTAAACATCAGGAAGAACTTCCTGGTGGTAAGAGCTGTTCAGCAGTGGAACAGACTCACTCAGAGTGTGGTGAACTCTCTTTCCTTGAAGGTTTTCAGCATAGGTTGAGTGGCCATCTGTCATGGATGCTTTAGTTGAGATTCCTGCATTGCAGGGAGTTGGACTGGATGACATTTGGGGTCCCTTCCAACTCCAAAATTCTATGATTCTATGATACTGCTTTAAATGTATAGTGCAGATGAGGCCTTTGTCTTCTGATACCTGCTTACAAATCAGCTCTTCCTTTTGCTTTTATGTTCAGCTAAAACCAATCCTATCCGAAACATATAACTAATTTGGTTCTTTATTTTCCTGATCTGCACGGTCTTTGTGCTTCTGCTAACCTGGAAAAAGTATGTAATGCATGAAGTGTATCAGCTGTTGCACTCAATCAAACTTCCATCAGCAGATTCCTTTGGTGGACTGGGAGCTGTGCAGATTGGATGCAGATTCATGTCTGGATGTGAATCAGCCATGCATCCAGATGCAAAGGATCCAATGGAACCCTCATCTGTGCTGCCAGAGTTTGAATGAAGACATGTGGACTTCCATAGTGATGGGAATGTGCATTTCCACCCTTACAGTACTAGTTATGTGTCATGTCTGAATGATTCTGTCTTGTGGTGTAGCTGCTTCACTTTTTAAATGATTTTTAAGGTTGTTGGAAATTCCAGTGGACTCTTATATCTGCATAGTCTTAGAGGGGGTTTGGGAAATGTGTGAATTGTCCTTCAGCTCAGTTTTAGTTTATAACCTTCAGCACCATAAAATACTGATTTGACTGACCCCTTCTTTACATTCAGTGGTTTCCATCAGATATAGAAAAACATAAATACTTCATTTTTCTTGCTTTGCTACGTTATTCCCATGGAAAAAGTCAGATAGTTTGTTTTGGGCTTTTCTTTGTTACTATGATGAGTATAGATGACTCATCAAACACTGGAAGCAGATTAGTGGAATAAGAAAATATTGTTTTTAACTTGGTAACTTTTCACAGGAGAATTACTTTTGTACAGCCTGGCACTGAAAAGGTTGAGTGGGGTGTGTGGGAAACCAGACTTCAAACCCAAAGCCTGCCAGTTAAGAATACAAGTGGAACAACAGCAGCAAAAATCAGGGGTAAGACATCTAAATACAGTACAGTAGGGGTGGGTCCAGTCCAGCCCTACAGCCCTGTGCCTTATTGGTTTGCAGGCCAGTGCCCGCCCACTCCAGTGATCCAAAGCAACCGGAGGAGGGTGGTACCAAATGACCCTCCTCTTCTCCAGCCACGTGGGAAGATGGTGGTCCCCCGCCTGAACCAGCCCCGGCCACACCATGCAGAAGATGCCACCGCCCCCGAGTCTCCAGATGAGCGGATATTTCTGATGTTATCCAGGAGAATTTTCTGTGTTGTTATAGGGGCAATGAAGAAAGCTGCTAAGATGCTGACCACTAGACCTCACGGGATTCCACTCCTGCTTATGAGAAATGCATGCAAGTCAGAACACTAATACAGAATTCTTCAGATTCCTAAATATTTTGTGTATCATTGAGTCTACAAACTTTGCCAGAGACAAATGGAAGAATCTGGGGGGGGGGGGAATTCTAGCGGTGTTAAGTGTTATTATAGGCGCCCTTGAAAAGCTGAATCAGACTATGATTTAGGACAGGATAACTGAGCTAGACGGACCTCTGATTTGATGCAGAAGGAGTACTATCACAAACCGCCAAAAGCTCTGCTAATAAATGGGAAATATATTCATTTGCTGTTTTAGAACAGTGTCATATGGGTGCAGACTTGGAATAAATAAGCACCCCAGGCTCTTGATGCCCTTTTATGGAATCCTGGTGGGACCAAATGAGTTCTGCCAAATGACATAAAATGAAATTTCATCCGGAAGAAGAAAGGCAACACTGCCAAGTAATATAATCTGGAATATTTATCATCTCCTTAAATTGTAATATTATGCAGCATAAAAATGACATATTTGTCTAACACCTACTTACTTCATAATTGTTAAGGAGTTTGGGCTAATGTATTCCTACACAATATTCACAACTTTATTTTTAGCAGCAAATACGATACAAAACCCCCACAAGTATAGGATACATTATTAAATTAATTATTCAAAGCACTTATTTTTCTTGTTTTGCTTAATTCAAAATTGTCCTTTTAAACAGGATGTGAACTTTCCTTTCTTACTTTAAAATGTTTAAATCTGCCTCTTTCCCTCTTTTACTGTTGCAAAACACTAGCAGAGCAGTCCTTTGCATAGGGATTGTGGGGGGGGGGGCGCTAGATGGGGCAGTGATGTTCCTCTGCCAGCCCTACTGGACCCTGTTGGCCAACTACTGGTCACTGCCTGTGGCCCCAGCTGCCACTGTAGCAGAGCTATGGCTGTAGCAGTTGCCCTGCCATGCTGTAAAATCCCACCAGGCTGGGGCAAGAGAAGAGTGTGATTTGCCCCCTATTACCACCATCCTATGTTCTAGTTACTGCCATAAATGTTTGTAGTAAGCCACCAATCATGATCCTATTATCCCTCGTGGGCACTATTTGAATCCCATAAGCTTATAGGCGGTACTGTTTGTTGATTTTGTCCCACTGTATGTCATTTTGCATTTTCTAACAATGGACCTCGTCTGTCATTTTGCTGCACTCGCCAATAGTTTTGACTCACTGTACTGCAGCTTTTCACACTATGCTTTGGATTTCACCATCCTGAATACTTAGGTGGCACCTGCCCATTTTTCTACTTCATTGCTGACCTTGACCTCAAAGTATTTATGAACACAGTAAATTCTAGCACCAGTTCCAGCACAGATCTCCATTATGAGACCTGTTCGTTTTCCCCTATATTCTGCTTCCTTTAAAAAACAAACAAACAAAAAATATTCCCTATCAGAGAATGTGTCCTCTTACTCCATTTTTCTCTGGTATCTTTGCCATGGGACTTCATCAAAAGCTGTCCAACTGTATTATAACTACAAGGTCTCCCCTATTTACATGTATGCTACATTTGTCATTTGAAAGAAATGAAGAGAGTTCTGAGCCACTTGCTGTGAACAGATACAGTTCAAATTGTGTCAACGTGGAAATACAGAAGTACAGTGCAGCCAAATAAAGATATGTGGTTCATTTAAATCATCCCGAATAAAGAAAATCATCCTCCAAATAAATCAACAGTCAGCTCCTTGGGAATGTCAAGGAAGTGTTCAGCTATAATTTTTAACAATTATAACAAAATGCATTATTCAAGTGCAGCTCAAAGCAAAGTATGGAACTGGAATATATTCCACATACTAGGGCTGGAGGTGGAAGGCCCACATATCAGATTACAGTGTAGGCAACTGCCAAGATGCATAACAAGAGGGATATTTAAGATACGCCATATTTAAGATGACCCAGTCAGATGGGCGGGGTATAAATAATAACTTATTATTATTATTAGTGGCTAGGTAAAAGCATGCTCCTAATTTCAGCCCAATAATGCCTTTCTATCCCCTGATGGAACGTTGACATTGTGAGGGGCTTTTGAACAAGGCACAGGTTTAGGACATCCTACTAAACCCGTGCTGTTCGGAATCTTCTTAAAACATATGAATAGAGCTCACAAATCAAATGGAATGGATCACCAACAGTCATTATTCACTCTGAAATGAGTGTCTTGGGTCACTAGCAATAGGATTATTATAAACTTTACAAGAATGTTCCAACAGCCAATCCAAAGCTGTGGACGACTATGGGCAGGCGGCGGCTGGCACAGCTTCGGATTGGCTGCAGGAAATTCCTGAAGCCAATCCGACGTCTCTGGGCAACACCCCTTCCTTCCTGCTGAGGTGGCCGCGTATGGCAAAGAGCTGTGTGGGAGGAAGCGGTGGTGGTGGGGATGCTGCCTCCACTGCCCAGGCCAGCAGCATGGGCTCTGCGCCCCATGGACATCTGGCCGAGGCTGCAGCCGACGACGCTGCGGAGGCGGCGTTGGTGGCTGCGGCATGAGTGGCGGCAGGCGGTCCTTTCGGGAGAGGGGGTTCCTTACGGAGATGGTGGGTCCGGTCCCCCACAAGGTCTGAGGCCACAAGGCCCCCTCCTGAAAAAGTTTGCTGACCCCTGCATTACATCATACAAGAAATCTAGTGATATATCTGGGCTAGTTTTATTAATGCTTTTCTTCTAAATATAATAACATTTTCAGTATTCTTATTTCTATACTTGCGACTGCAATTTGTTTTAACTGTCTTTAAATCTGAATTTTAAATTCACCCTGGGACCTGCTGTTGAGGGAAAGGTAATAAATTTATCATCATCATTATTAATGATAATAATGTAATCCAGGAAGCATAGTTCTATGGTCTCTGAACGTTCCCATTTACTCAGCTGAAAATACATCCAACCACTAATCAGGAGAAGTCAGTTTTATGTTCTATACAAAACTTAGTATTAATAATAATAAATAAAAATATGAAATACGATCACTCTCCAAACATGTGCGTAGACATGTGGGACAGATCATATAAAATACTGAAGTTAGCTTTCTTATTAAATCTTTTATGGCTCTCATAAATGCTTGTTTTCCATGGCACACAATGCCTTCTGACAACTTTGCCACACAAGACCATTTTGTTTTATTCCAGAAACATTTTTTTTTTTACATTGTTTTAATTTGCTTTAATTATGTACATGCCATGGGAAAGAGTCTATAACATCATTTGAGAGACGGCTAAAGAAGTAGGATAGGTTTGGTCTTGAGGCCAAGGGTAGAAAAGATAAAGGGGGACATGCTTGCAATTTTGGAATATTCAGAAAAATAAATGTTCCCAGTTGAGCTTCAGCGGCTCATGAAAGAAATTCACCACGTGGAGTGGAGTAGCTATTTTATCTTCCCTTTTCATTAACCAGGTCTCACATAGCATTCATTCTTCTGGTGTTGAACAGAAAATGGTTGTGTGAGCAAGTGAATTCAAGTTGAATCCGAATATCCCCGAAGTAATTACAACTTGGGGAAGAGGAACCTTTATCCCTGATTATTATTATTATTATTATCATCAGTTTTTTGTCACTGATGGCAAAGGTCTGCCGTGACAAAGTTCTGCAGCTTAATGGTGCTCCTGAGTCCAAGAGCTGTTCCAGGAATTTCAAGTTGCAAATAGGCCTAGGAATGGTTTACAGTACACCAACACCATCTGATGAAAAGGCTGCAACTCTACTTTTTCAGGGTTTGCACTTTAACTCTGCCATACATGTAGCCTCAAGATGACTAATATGTTTGGTGTATGATTGCATAGAACTGTAGATCTGGAACACAGGGACCATCTAGTCCAACCCCCTGCAATGCAGGAATCTTTCACCCAATGTGGGGCTTGAACCCACAACTCTTAGATTAGGAGTCTAATGCTCTACCAACTAAACCTCAGGGCCTTAGCTAACTGTTGGTGAGGTTCAGATGGATCTTAGCACATTACAAAAATATTGGATCCCTTCAAAGTCTAAAGGCGCCAATTCTGATTTCTAAAATACTTACTGCCTTTAAGATCACATGCTTGTTCCCTTGTTCCCCATCTTCCATAATAATCTTGGTAACTGAGACAACCATCCTGGGTTTACTATCCATGAGCCATCTTTAAACAGCATGGACATGTTGGCCAAAGCTCAAAAACTGGAACTGTTATTAAGGGCCTCTAAGCTTGAGATCAATTGTATCACAAGTTTACCAAGTTTTTGCTGGATATTTTATGTGTGAATTTAACTTACTGTAGACCAGATAGTCACATAACGCAAAAACCACACTATTTTAATATGAATTTATTTATATTACGGAAGTAGGAAATGGAGAATTCCAACAATCCATCTCTGGCATTCATACAAAGGAGAAATAACTTTATTATGTACTCTTAATTCCACTCTGGTCAAACCCTTCTGCAGTCACACACTTACTCTATTTCTTACTTTTGTTACTTTTGTTGTAGACTATCCCTTGCTCTGAAAATAAAATGGCAAAGAAAATAAGTTTGCATCATGCCAGTCTGGCAGACTGTAAAGAAAATCAGAAGGAAGTGCATGAAAAAATCTTAGTTTTCCTAAAACCACTTCAAAAAATACAGCAACTGGATTTTCAGAATAATTTTTCACAACATTCCACTTAAAAAAACTGCAGCCTCAGCCTCCTCCCAATCTATTTGTTTTAGTTCGCTCCTTGCCTAATTTAAACAGTATGTGTTTTATAGTTAGCAATCTAGATTGGTAATCCAAGCTCCTTTGGATTTGGTTTGTTCTGTTCTGAGTCATCTTCCAGTTGTTCCATACTTAACAGGGACAGGTCATCACCTGAACAGAAACACTCCATAGCCAGATGAACAAGTGACTGTCACGCAGCCTGAACAGACTGCCTAACAGACTGTGAACTGTAGGTCTTTTCTGCAGAGCATTTACTGGTGGCTCCATAACTCTGGCTCTCACTTTGTTTCCAGCTGTTCCAACAGAAGTAAAACAGTTTCCATTTTATTGAAACAACCTTGCTGATACTAACATGAGTGAAAGGAGAGTGCTTCCCCACTGCCCGCATTCATGCTCCATGCTAACTTTTGTGATTCTTCATACACCACCACACATACAGGCACACAAAGATATCATTTCCGTTTTCAGTGGAATAATATTTTGGTACCCACCCTGCTTCAGACCCAGCGCACAAATGTGTGGATTCAGCCCAGAAAATATACGTAATTACCTAAGCAGCCACCAGGTGGGAGGTTTCATTTATGGATAAGAGAACAATTTACTTGGAAATGGTCCACAACAGGAAAAGGTTCCTTCATATGTCATGTTTTATTAGACTGTATATCTGTGGGTACACCCGTGTCTTATAATTTTTGTAATATACGTAGAATGATGGTAGCAACAATAAAAGTAACAGACAAGGGGGGGAAACTTGCATCTTAGATGTGAATACGTGCTATCGTCCTAACTTCAGGTTTCTGACCTCTGCACTTAGGGGGGAAAGTTTAGGGCCAAATATGAACTCCATGCTGTTCTCATGATCAAGTATGTTACATTATCTGTTGCGAGTTATCCCAACACTGCACATAATTATGACCAGCAGAAGCTGACGGCCAGCGTCGTTGTTCAGAAGACACTATATCAGGCCCTAAGCTTAAAACCAAGATGAGTGGGCAATGATAAAACTACAGTAACAGCGAAACTATTGTACACAGTTATCAGAATGAATGATAAAGGTTGTGAAATGGACTGCACATCTAAAGTGTTATAAATAACAAGTTTGTTTTCAGCTGCTTTGGTGATACTGAAAACACATTTCTAACTTTGTACAAGAAGGAATTATACTATGGGAATACAATATGTCAACAAGTGATTCAATTAGCATATTTTTGATCCTAGGATATGGCCTTTTAAAATACAAGCTTGTGAACTGGATTAATATGGTATGAAACGGTAGAAACAGCCTTTTTAAATTTGCACTCGGACACATCATGCTATGATAACATTAACAGCTGAAGATGCAGACAATATTGAGCAGTGTAACAATGCAGTGGTTAAATTCTTTAAGATGTTCTTGCCAAAGTGCTTACTATGGCTTTAAACTCAAATTGGCTTTCTCATTGGACTGAGGTTTCAATGGACATCTTGCGCATTGGCCAATGACTGTCTGAGTGATTGTCTCTTGCAATAAGAATGGGGACTTGCATATGACAACAAACTGGGACAACTTGAGCTTTCATTCATTCCCTTGGAACTTTTGTTTGACTCTCCAAGATGAGGCTATTCTGCTGGCTCAAGGCTCCTGATTCTACCTCTCCCCCCAAGCTGTGTTAATAAAAACAGAACTCAAATGATGCTCACTAGTTGCTGGTAGCTTCCACATGAATGGAGTGACAAGAGGCTTTTATGCATTGTATATCCATGCAAATCAGCTGTTACCATAATATTATGAAGTGGGTAGCTCTCAGTTGCCAAATGCTTAGTTAACAAAGCACAAGTTCTGATTTTAGTTCACTCATTAACCCACTTCTCTCCTAAACCTCAGCTAAGGACAAAACTTCCAAGCGAAGTTAAATGTCAGATGTTCCAGGAGGAGGGTACCTGTGCTAAGTCTGCAACAGCACATGCAGACAGACAGTCCACAAAAGCTTGTGCCACAATAACTCCGTTTGTATTTGCCATACTTGTGCAAGAGAGATTTTAGAAGAGGCATCTTGCGAGGCGCAGACACTCACCAATTTCAGTTTTCAAGGGTTATTGAAATTGACACCCACCCTTTAAAAAAACCCTAGCACCAACGTCTTACCTTCCCGTGATGAATTGACTCCTGGACGGGGTGCACATGGGCTGGACGTAGTAGTTCTCCAGCTTCACCCCTTCCGCCGCCAACTTATCCAAGGTGGGCGTCCTGATCTCCGAGCCATGGTAGCCCACGTCCCTGAACCCCTGGTCGTCCGCCAGGATGAAGATGAGGTGTGGCGGAGTAGGGGCGGGCTCCGCTTCGGGTCCTTCTTCCAACTTGGCCGTCGCGCCCGCGCTCTCGGGGTCGCCAGCCGCGTCCCAAGCCAGATAGCCGTAGGTGAGCAGGCTGAGCACGGAGAAACCGGCCAGCAAACCCCCGGCTAGCATTTTCCCTCGGCAGAGCCGGGCCAAGAGCTGCACGCCCCCTCCCCGCCTCTCCCGGGGGGAGGCAAAGGGCCACGAAGCGGCAAGCCGTCAAGGGGTCCCTCCGCGGCAGCAGCGGCGGCGGCAGGGCGAGCCCATGCTGACAGACGAGGTCGAGCGCAGCGCCCTCTGAGGGGAGAGCGGCCGTCGGGGCAGCCTTAGGCGTCTCCAAGCATCCCCAGGTGGCCGGGAAGCCTCCAGCCAGCGACGCCGACCGCTGCCCGCTACTCTATCCTAACCCTAGAAGAGGCACGGCCCCTGTCTAGGCGAGCGGGCACAGGCGGCGCCAACGCTGCTGCCGGGAGGGAGGCGTGGGGCGCTCCATCTGCAGCGTCTCCCCGAAAAAGGCGCCCGCTTTCCTGGTGGGCGCGAAGGGGCGAGCCCACAGGACGCCGTCCTTCCCTCGCTGCAGGAGCGCCGGCGAGCAACTCTCGCTCCGCTCCCTTTCCCTCCTGCCGCCTCCCTCGCCCCCACCCATCCCGGGCGAGCAAAGCCAAACAAAACGCCGGCCCGCCTCAGCCCAGGCGCACGCGCGCGCGCCTCCCGCTGGAATTGACCGGCGAGGAAGGCGCTGGGCCAGCCCCGAGGGGAGGGCGAGCTGAATGGGCTCTCCCGGGTTCCCACATCTGTCTTGCTTAGGAGAAGGGAGAGTTTAGCCCCAGGCTTCAGCCTTGGAGCGTACCAAGTATTAAAGGGTGCCTCTGAGAAAGTACAGAATGCACCCCGCCTTCTTGTCGCTGTATTTCCTTCCAAGACGGATCTGAGGACTTTCAGGTCACAGGTGGGCACTTCTGAGCAGGCCTGAAATAAATTCAGTACCGAAACCAGAAATAAAGTTCTGGAATCTGTCGTGATCCTGTAGTAAAAGGTGTGGCTTCCACAGAGTCCTTCCAGAAGTCGGAAAAATCCTTATTCAGTCCTGAAAGTTTAAAGAATCCTGTTTTGTTTTGTTTTTTGCATATGGCCACCCTGAAGGGAAAAATAGATATATGTCGGAATACCATATGCACGCTGGAGGAATAGCTGCAAAACAATCATTTAAACCAGTGGGGATGGAACCACAAGACAGCAGGAGACTGTGTGTAGGAGAGCATATAAAACTGCAAAATAAAAGGAAGCCATATTTATTATGGGATGTGCTAGTGGTGGAGAGAATAAGATGAGCTAGAGGAATCCAAAAAATAAAATGATAGCACATGGGAATGCATCTATCATAAACAAACACAATAATGAAGGATTAAATTTACAGAAGTCCAAAAATTGGGCAATTCACTAAGCACTGTACAGTCAGGTAAAACCATTGTAATTGACCATAACATCAGCTGAAAGATAAAAGAAATGGCTAAGTGCTGGAAGTTTAATACTCTCAGCTAAGAGGGAGTTTCACAGAATTGGGACCACAACTGAACACACAGCTCCTGGTGGATATCAGCTGTCCATCCAAGCCATAGAAACCACAAACTGTGATTCCCACACCTCCCAGACTTCAGTGATTGGACAGAAATATGAGGGATCAAGTGGTCCTTAAGGTATTCAGGATAGGTGTTGTTAAGGGCCTTGTAGAGAACCTGACCTGGTAGCATGTGGGCAGCCAGAGCAAGCTTTTAAGTATCAGTTACCGTATTGGCCGGAATATAAGCCGCACCCACAAATAAGCCACACTTTTAAAATTCAAGGGGGAGAAAGAAAAAAAGACAATACCCAAATATAAGCTGCTCCCTTAAAACTGGGTTATGGGCTGAAAATCGCTGCGGTTGGTAGAATTGTAACGGAGCCAATTTAAGCCTTTGATCTTGAAAGCCCACAAAAGTTACCGTACAATCACAAATCACTATTCAGTTGCTACAATTCTGCAGGCACTCACGCCCATAAATGGCAAATGTAGAAGAAAATCCTACAGGTTAATTGCACAACAGTCTCAAGCTCACAAATCTGCAATAAAACATTTTTTTTCCGTTTCATTTTACCGTATGTCTGTTTCAGCAGTGATATCGTAAAAGCCATTTTTTGTAATCCACTGAGCCTCTTGTGCTTGCCAATCAGAAGGTCAGTGGTTCAAATCCCCATGATGGGGTGAGCTCCCGTTGCTCTGTCCCAGCTCCTGCCAACCTAGCAGTTCGAAAGCACACCAGTACAAGTACATAAATAGGTACCGCTGCAGCGGTTTCTATGCGCTCTGGTTTCTGTCACGATGTTCCATTGCGCCAGAAGTGGTTTCATCATGCTGGTCACATGACCCGGAAAGCTATCTGTGGGCAAACGCCGGCTCCCTCGGCCTGAAAGTGAAATGAGCGCCACAACCCCCTAGTCTCCCTTGACTGGACTTAACCGTCCAGGGGTCCTTTACCTTTTTACCTGTGCTGTAAAGTGTGCAGGCAATGTATTGGTTGGGTCACTTTGTATAGATTGGGGTGGCCAGCTCTCAAGAGACTGCGATCTACCTTCAGAATGAAAAACTGGCAGTGACCTACCCCCTGTTTTGGGGGGGTTCAGCTCAAAGTTGTTGAGCTTTCTTAGGGGGGAGGAAAGCCCCATTTTGGGGGGTTTAAAAAAAAGCTTGTTTGGGGGGAAGATCCGTTTGGGGGGGGTTAAAGGCAAGGGACAAAGGGGTAAAGTCACTCACAAAAAGGTCACAATAGATCAAAACAGCAGCACATAGAAAGCTGTTTTCCCTTCCAGAGACCATACAACAATGTAGGGCGGGGCGAGGTGTGTGGCAGGAGTCAGTTTTAGCTACGCTAAGGAAAGGGAGCCAGAGATCGAGCGCAATCTACTAAAACCTTGTGGGGATATACCAGTAGATTGCGACCGACCTGTTGGACATACCTGGTATAGATATTCAGTGCTCAAGAAAACCTTTGGTTTAAGTCAGTGGTGGCCAAACTAGCTAACAGGACCAGTGGTCAGGGGAGATGGGAATTATAGTCCCAAAACAGCTGAAGGGCCAAGTTTGGCCACCACTGGTTTAAGATCAGATTTAAGGTGATCTCATGTTGCCTCCCCAAGCCAAGGGAGTCATTCAGTTTGTTCATCACCATTCTTTCCTTGTGCTTCTGCTGTATCACCCTTTTGACTCTATGGTTGCATAGCTCTACATCCAATGCATCCTGCTGACATTCCAAACAACTGAATCACCACTGATGTCCCTTCCCCTTCTACATGTAGATATTCACATGATTTTACAAGCCTTTTAACGCCTCTTGTCCATTGTTTTCAGAAATCACCCTTCCTTGATTTATGAGTAGGATGGGCGAATCTGTCAATTTTGGTTTCTCTTATTTCTCCTTTTTACAAGTTCAGTTCTTCACATTTCCATATCAGCTTGTGATTTTTTTTAAGTCCTCATGAAAATTCATCCATTATTTTCTCCTAATATACAGTTTCGTATAATTTTTTGCCTAATATACACATTTCTGTAAAGCAATAGTTCCTAATTTAATGCATTTTTGTATATCATTTTCACAAATATATGCATTTTTATGCACACTGTACCCTAGTATATGCATTTTTTGTACAAATTATTTGGCTGGGGACCTGCATTGCAAAACTTGGGCAAATAAAAATTTTGAAGGATGGCTGTGTTTTGCTTCATCTATTTTTTTGGGAAGCATGAATTACAGTAGGTAGCTTCGCCTTTAAATGTGAATTGCATTATATTTCTTCCCCACCCCAACTTATGAAATATATACTTATTTCCAAGGGAAACATGCATAGGATTGTGCTCCACATATGTCTGCAATTTTTAAAAAGGTCCCCCCCCCGTTATTCTTAATTTAGTTGGCCATGCCCATGTTCCAAGCCATAGAGTTACACTTTATTTTATCTCCATAGCCATGCTCTTACAACATGGTGTTATTTTTCTTTAGTTTACTTAGTACACATTGCTGGTGCCATGTCTCTTGACAGGCCATTTTAGCATCTCTTTGTAGAGGTTTCTTTCGTTGCAAAAAATATTGTTTGCAGTATTTCAAATACCACCACAAAACCTGGAAAATATGAAAGCACAGGATCTATTTTCAACCACAGACTGGCTTGATTTGCTGCCTCCCATTCTGGTGCCACTGAAGAATATGCCTGGAAAATGTAACTTTAAAATATTAGCAACTTGGTTTCTTAGAAATGTATGCATACATCAATATTATTTCGTTGAGCTGAAGTGCTCTTCCATGTAATCAAATGGCCTTGATTGGACCTGATTGATCTTATACACCACATACTGTATTTTAAATCTCTTCACTGCAGCCTTTCCTTCTTAACTGATCATATAGAGGAGAGGTTAAGAGCATGAGTTATGAGATGGAAATCTCTGGTTGAAATCTGAGGTCAGCCATGTCTGCTGTCTATCTCTAGGCAAGTCACTGTCTCTCAGATTAAGCAACCAGGCTCTCATATACAGGTAATAATTAGCCTCCATCTTTTTGAAAGAGCTGCTGTAAGGATTACCGGTAGTTTGTTGGAGCAAAAACAGGAGAGAACTGTGAAGTCTTGAAAACTTAAATTTTATAGTGGCATAAGCTTTTAGGGACTAGCAATCTAATCATTTAGCAAAGGTGTGAGGAACTGGATCTGGTTGTTGGGCTGGATCCTTATCCCCCCCACCCACAATGAACCAATGGCCACTCACCTGATATCACAGTGAAGCCAGGCGACCCATTTTCACCCTTCTCAGTGCACTACACTTTGAAGCCCCAACAATCAGTGATTTGTTAGTCCACCCAATCAGTGATTGTTGGGGCTTCAAAGCATATGCGCTGCTCTCTGTAAGCACCAGTTGATCTGCTAGTGCTTGCAGAGAGTTAATACTTTGAAGCCCTGATGGTCAGTTGATTGCAAAAAAAGCCATGGGCAAACCTTTGCTGATCACTGTGTGTGATGTGCGTGGCTTGGCCAAAATGGCCTGGCAGGCCTAATTAAGCCTGTGGACTGGAGATTCTTCACTGCTGGCTTAGGGAATACGCTACATAAATGCTATGCATGAGGGTGATAAAACAGCATCCAGAATCACTGCACTCCGAAATAATGATAGGCTCATTATCATACTGCATTTTCTTTCTCAGTGGGTGAGTTGAGTAGAACTTTTGCTGGAGTTGTATTTATATTCTATTAGGAACTAACCTTTTCATTATTTTACAAAGGTGCTACATCTCCAAAATGAATAAATCCACCCCATACTGTGAAAGAAGAATCACAGTTCAGTGACAGAGCACAGGCTTTTTCTGCAGAAGGTCCAGATTCAAACTGCAGCATCTTCAAGTGAAAAAGTATCAGGCAGCAGGTGATGTGAAACTTGAGGTCTCCCTGAGGCCTGTGAAAGCCACTGCTAATCAGAGCAGACAATACCTGGACCATAATCTGATGTGATACAAGATAGCTTCCAATGCTGTATGCCAGGGGTAGGCAACTTAAGGCCCGGGGGCCAGATGTGGCCCAATCACCTTCTCAATCCGACCCGCGGACAATCCGGGAATCAGCCTCTTTTTACATCAGTAGAATGTGTGCTTTTATTTAAAATGCATCTCTGGGTTATTTGTGGGGCATAGGAATTCGTTCATATTTGTTTTCAAAATATAGTCCAGCCCACCACATGGTCTGAGGGACGGTGGACCGGCCCACGGCTGAAAACGTTTGCTGACACCTGCTCTATGCTCATCCTTTTAAGATAAATGATGCACTTTTATTTATTATATTTAAATATGGTGTCTGCTAACCACGCATCAACAATACAGTGGTGCCTCGCAAGACGAAAATAATTCGTTCCGCGAGTCTTTTCGTCTTGCGATGTTTTTCGTCTTGTGAAGCACGGTCTGTTGCAACTGCGCCTCTTCAAGCGGCTTTAAAAAAAAAAGCGCAAGACGTTTTCGTCTTGCGAAGCAAGCCCATAGGGAAATTCGTCTAGCGAAGCAACGCAAAAACGGAAAACCCTTTCGTCTAGCGAATTTTTCGTCTTGCGAGGCATTCGTCTTGCGGGGCACCACTGTATATTGCAAACATACCAAAGATTATTGGAGCTCCTTCATTTAATTGATAAAACCATAAAAGCTTTACAAGTTTGTAAGGAGTCTTAGCTGCAGCAAATTTTAACAAAAGCTGCTAATTTGTACCACAAACTATTCCTGGAAAGTGGGAAGCATGAGGTATGTGAAATTATATATCCACCAATAACACAGAAGAAGCTTTTAGTATGAATTCTTATTAGTATTTGTAGTTATTTTACAGGAAAATAAAAGAAACTCACACATGGGCAACTAGGGAAGTTTCCAAAGTATGCACATGTGCTTATTTGCTGGGATATTGGAGAGAGGGGAAAAAGCTGGAAAATGTATGTTGAAGATCAGAAGAAAAACAAAACAGGAATTATTACTTTGGCAAATATTGCAGGAAGTATTCATAAACTAAAATGTATGCATTGTACTATGAACTAGGGTCAGTCAGGGATGGGTGGCATTATTTACTAAGGTCTATTTAGTTCTGGATCAACTTTTGAAAGATACAACACTTTCGTTCATTAAAGACAGACTTTAATGAACAATATGACTGCCCCTATAAGATTCTCAATGAAAAGTTTTAGGCCAAGTATATGTCATTTGGTAGTTTTGAGTCTCCCGTTTACGGCTGTATCCACAAACACAGCTGTGCTCACACAATGCATGGGCATCCTTTCCTCCATTGATTGTGGCCTGAGTTTGTAACATAGCCCCTAAAACCGCAATAAATCGTCAGATATGCTTGGGAGTTGAATATACGCAACCATGCAGAACTTAAGATTTTGACCACAACAGCAGTATAAAGAAGTATGTTAAGGGAATAAGTGGTAGAGGAGGAATAATTGCCTTCCCTCTGCTATTATTATGCATTGATTTTAGAACTAAGGTTTTTCTCCAGGGAGGATGTTGATGCTGTGTGCCAAGCGGATCAGAGGGTCATGATATATGAGTCAGTATAGCAGCTGGAGTTCTTGAATGCTGAAAGATGAGCATTAAGGTGAAATGACCTACATCTCAAACTGTTAGTGGAATGAATGCAGTAAGAGTTTCAACAATATTTTGTATCCTGTTTTTTTAATAAAAGAAACCCAACCCATACGTCACTCCTGAGATTCAGAGGAAGCACAGTTTATGATAACACGTTTCAATAAAGAGTTCATCCTTATTTTCTACTGGTGGCATTTCATCATTTGATTTAGTGATTATGGAAACACTGACACACAGGAGATCACACCTAGCATTCTTCCTGTCTTGCATTATCATAGTGGCTCCTTTAGTACTTCATAGCCTTGGAAACATTCCATGGAGGTCTTACAACAACTTGGCTGCCATTTCTCATTATATTTGATCAACCTGCTCCCAGTATTTTTTTAAAAAGAAAACAGGTTTGTCAACGTGGCAATACCATAGCCTTGATATGAGAGAAATAAGTTAATATATATGTTTCAATAATAAAAAATGGAGCTATCACCTGCTAAAGAATGATTTATGACATAAACCCAGCATGACACATAGATTTTATTAACAGAGGTAAGAAAACTTTCCCTAAAAAAAGACTCTTGCTGAAAAATTACATAGAACTTACTACATTTCCTGCTACATTAGTTGAGAGAAATTAAGTATTTAATACTTTTTATAAGAACACAAGAGGCATATCAAGAAACCTAGCAGAACAGAGAAAATCAGTGGAATATGGTTAACTTTGGAAATAAAATATGGACAAATCAAAACAAAGAGCTTGCTAATATGTTTGGCGAGCAGAACTAAGGATTCCCTAAAAGACAAAAGGCCTTCCTTAAAACAGGGCTAGAGAACCTGTGGCCCTCATGCTGTTGGGTTCCAACTCTCATCAGCCCCAACATTAACCCTACTCTGATGCTACTTTAAATAGTCAAGGCTTCCCCCAAGGAATTCTGGGAACTGTAGTTTAGGGGCACTGAGGGTTGTTAGGAGGCCCCTATTCAACTCACAGAGGTACAGTTCCCAGAGTTTCCAATGAAAAGGAATTGATTGTTAAATGACCTGGGAACTATGGTCTTCTAACAATTCACAGAACCCTTTAACTAGAGCTCCCAGAAGTATTCAGCACCTGAACACTGGCTACCCTCAATCTACTTCTCAGAGATGCTTGATAATGCAAGTGATGAGAACAGATAGAGGATGTCATCTATTCTGGATCACGTATGTTGAGATGAATATGAAAATTTAATGAGTTAGATAAAAAACTCACATGGTAGAGTTGTCATTTCAAAACACAAATTTGAAACCATTTTTAAAGGCAGTTTGTATTAGTAGGAACTGAATAGCTCAAAACACTTTTTTGCATATCAGGTTGCCATGCACAATCGTTATTTCAGAGTACTGATGAAATGCTTGATTGACATCTTCAGCTTTGATTTGTCAAACAACGGCTTTAGGAAAGTGGACTATTTTATAACTTGGGTGGACGTGTTCTAGGTTTGAAAGCTCTCAGCGTGCAATTCATCAGACCGAGTTCCTCTGGGCTTTCAACTTCACCTTTCTTATTAAAATGAATAGGCATTATGCAGGAATAGCACTTAGTGAATCTTACTCAGGAATTAGAAAAGATTGAGCAATACTGGGGTCATTTCACTTTGCTTCATTTTCTGCTAACCTTTTGTAATTGCCACACACCATTTCACTTTGATCTTACCTTACATGGAAATAGAAATTGGACCCAAGCACTTCAGCAAGAAGTCCCATTTCCCAAGTGGATGCTAGGTTTTCTGCCAGACCATCATTGCAGGAAGCAGTGTATTACGAGTATGAATAAAAATCTGATGATTCATGGGAGTGACTTCATTCTTTTTGCTGTCATTGGTGAAGCCTGGTAATTAATTCATAGAAGAAATATTCATGAATTACCAGCTTCCACCAGTGAATTGCTCTGTGGTTTATGACATAACTCATACTATGTCTGTTATTTTGTTTAATATTATATTGCATTTTTCTTCAAACCTCTATGGGAGTTTACAGGCACAGGGCCAGATTTTGATGTAAGCATCAGTGAAGGGCGTAAATCTAGATGGACTTAATATAAGTCTTTTGGATTGTTGCCTCTATTTTACAACTCAAAAACTGAGTCAAAATGTAGATTTTCCTGCATTTAATTATGAATTTATGTTTATTTTGCTATTTAGGTGGTAATCCTGTTCCCAGCTTCCTTGGAGCCAGGGTCAAAGGATCAGGTGCAATTTGGTATGTGCTGATTTAGCACATAACCAATATTCAGGACATGGCCATCTCATTTCATGCAGTACTTTTTTATTTTAAAAATGTGCAAAATTATTTAATTATTTTAATTATTTAAAGGGTTGTGTCCAATGCTAGTCCTACTCTGAGTAGATCCATTGAAGCAAATATATATGACTAATTTAGGTCCATTGATTTCATTAACTCTGAGCAGAATTTAGTTCAAAATAACCCAAAGTACATATAACAGTACTTTGTACTTAAACACAAAAGAAAACGAAAACATGTAAACAGGTTTTTCTAGCAGCTCTGTGCTGGTCAAAACGTAATTGGAAATATTATCACATTACTTTTCAACAAACTGTTACATGCCACCCCAATCCCTGAGGGCTGTGAGATTCCAGGGGTCTTGGCGCTTACCCAGGGTTTGGGTTTCCTTCCAAAATTAGGCATAGTGGAAACTATAGTGCCTTTACGGTACATGGTTTATTTACACATATATACAACCTGAGTCTACAAGTGGAGAAAGGGTTCAGAGCATTCACATCTCAGGATGATTCTTTGCTTCTTTCTTAGGAGCAGCAGGCACAGATCTACATACAGGGGAATCAGCCATGCTGCTTGTCTCTTTGTTACAGCCTGTTCTAGCCAGCAGGCCAAGGTTTCTGCTGGTTCCCCTTCTCCTGTTTTCAAACCTCTTGCAGAATACCAAAATTTCCTTCAGCATATGTTATCCAAGCTGAAACCCTGAATTCCCTCCCCCTGCCCACTAACACACACAGCTGGAGGAGGAGCCCCACCCCTTCCCTGTCTTACACAGGCTTAACCCTATTGATGACTTCCCTGATGAGTTGATGGATGGCCATCACCAGCTTTTATTACCCTTAATCTTATCTGCTGGTGATGCCCTGGTCTGAAAAAGCAAGGTTAGACTGCATCTTTACACTGCCAGTCAACTCCTCTTAATTCTTAAAGCACTGATCAAACCCAGGAATCCAGAGGAAGGAAGAGCATCCACAACCCAGGGAAATCAGGGCAACTACAAACCCGAAGCAAAAAAAAAAAAAAATTTAGGGGCAACGTTTTGTCTTGAGAAAGGTATTAAAGGTAAAGGGACCCCTGACCATTAGGTACACTTGTGGCCGACTCTGGGGTTGCAGCACTCATCTCGCTTTATTGGCCGAGGGAGCCAGCGCACTTGTGGCCAGCATGACTATGCCGCTTCTGGCGAACCAGAGCAGCGCACGGAAACGCCGTTTACCTTCCCACCAGAGCGGTACCTATTTATCTACTTGCACTTTGACGTGCTTTCGAACTGCTAGGTTGGCAGGAGCTGGGACCGAGCAACGGGAGCTCACCCTGTTGCAGGGATTCGAACCGCTGACCTTCTGATCGGCAAGCCCTAGGCTCTGTGGTTTAACCCACAGCGCCACCTGCATCCCAAGAAAGGTATTAGAAACATGTAAAAGCTGCAGTGGCATGATCAGCTCTGCTAGTTTGAATTGAACTGTACTGTAAATTAAAGTTTATGAGAACCCTAAGAAGAAAAATCTAACTCTAGGCTGCTATGACGTTGGCTGGCTACATTTGCAGTAGGATGATTAAGAATTAATTAATGCTTCTCCCTCTCTTCAGCATGAAAGGTTTCCCAGAGTGGCAAACAAGCTACTCAACCAATTAAAACCACATAATTATTATATTCATATAATGTGCATAATAATGTGTGTAATAATGCATAACATGCATATAATAAGCAATAATTGTTCTCGTTTTAGTAGAACCAGTAAAAAATAACTCACTTTCACTGAGGTCAGAGAGCAAGACTAGAATAAGAAAAAATCCATGTGAATAAACTCATATCTGCCAATCGTCCCGCTTTGAGGGGGACATCTTGAATGCCTTTTAGTCCGGTACAATGGGACATTCCAGGATCCAATCAGATGCCTGGAATGGCTCCTGTAATTCCAGGATGTCCTGCTTATATTGGGACTGTTGAGCAGTATGCAAAACACCCTTCCTTTACCAGCTACCTAGGAACTGAGCAGGGGGAGCGTGTGAATGTCTGTGAGGAAAAAGAAGAGACTGCTGGCTTCAGTCTGGAGCAGGGATTGAGAGCAGTGAAGAAGCCCTACTCTTCTCCTAGAAAAAATAGTTAAGAAAGAACCTTCCTCCTCTGAAGGAACACTAACTTATTAGCCCTGCCTTCAGCTTGGCCTTTCTTGCCTGCTCTTTCGCTCTGTGACTGAGACTGGGATATATGGAATAATATCTAAAAGAGTGCTGTTTTACTGCTGTTAAAGATGAACATATTTTTAGGAGGTGTTAAATATTACAAACACCATCGAAAGCCATCTGTGCCATACCAAGTCGGAACTTCATGCCATATTTGGAAACTTTATATGCCACCATTTCCAGAATCGCATGTTCATTGTGTGTTTCTACTATAGTATTTGCACTCTCAGCAATAAAAACACAGATGAATTTTCAGAAATCCTCAGCACAAGCCATAAAAGCTCCTCACAGCAACAAATCCCTTGTTTGATTTTACCAAAGGCTTTGCAAAGGAAACCAAAATCCAGTTTCACATTTCAAACCACCCAGCCAATTTCATGCTCTCAGGTCTAAACTAGATGAGGCCATGACTACCTTGTTGGGTTAATAGCATGCCTGCCTGTAGAAGACTGCCAGGGAGTGCCCTACTGCCCCACATTGTGGAGGATCGCTGGGAAGCAAGACTACAGCCAGGCAACACATGCCACTTATCTTCATTGCAACAGGGTCTGAGAAGACAGAGAAGGAACGGTTGATGACAGTGAAGTCTCAGTTCCTTACAAGTGAAGTAGAAAGGAAGGGAAGGGGTAGAGATGGCTTGATTTGAGTTCCAGCTGAGCCAAAGCCTGCAGGAAGAAGGTGCTGGGAAGGAGCTCAGAGGGTAGCAGGTTAGAAGTGCAGCCTCACGCTACCCTTCACCACTGCCCCAACAAGGAACTTCCTGATTGTATTCAGCAGAGAAAAAGAGTGCGAAGGAACACCCTGCTATTAATAAACAATTGTGAATTGAACAACCCAGTGGTTACTGCTATTTGTGTGAAGGAAGAGAATGGTCAGGGTCATGGGCACAAAGCCTTTGACATACTCCTACCCATGGAAGCCCAACACTGTCTTATGCATGCAGACAGTGAGGGGTGCAGGATCCGATTTCAGCATTAAAAGGGGCCTGCAAGTGAGGAACAGCTGAACACTTCTAAATCACTAGCTAAAACTTTCATGCAGTCATTTTGATACCATTAGCCAGGAGTGCAGCCCCACTCTTCTCTTCCCCCACCTCCTTCCTTTCAGTTTAGAACAGAGCCCTTCAAGCTTGTGTCCCCAGATGCTGTTGGACTATAACTCCCATCATCCGCTGCCATTTTAATTCATGGTTATGGATGATGGGCATTGTAGTCCAACAATTTCAGGTGACCCAAGGTTGAAGAAGGCTAGTTTAGAATGCTTACCTCTTAAAAAATGTGAGTATTGGCTTAACGTCAAAATCTTACTCTTTGCTATTTTCTGACATATACAGTCAGCTGTGTGGAAGGTGGATCTCTGTGCCCTGTTTCAGTTAGTGACTGGAATAAGTGGAGAATGTGCACTGCTTCAGCAAACAGAGAAGAGTCAGCTTTTTAAAATGCAGATGGGTGATATTTAATGCCTGCAGGACTGCATCATATGAATAGAGGAGTGTGTCTGCCTTGTTGCTAGGGTGTAAGACTGACAGAACTTAGCATGTAACATGACTGCTTCGAATGACGGAATTGGCACTTTTACATGTGCCACATAATACCCATTCCACATTTGTAAGAACTCGATTGTTTAGTGTGGCAGCACCTACACTTTGAAACTCCCTGCATATTGAGATCAAGCAGACACCTTCACTCTATTCGGCACCTGCTAAAAACATTCCTGTTTAGACAAGCCTAACCAGATGCAACAAAATAAATAAATAAGATGGGGGTGAGGGTGGAGAGAAGCAAATTACTGAACCTGATCCCAGATTAGCACTGTTAATGTTATTGGCTGACAAGTATTAACATTCTTTGAAAAGATCTGATAATCTTCTTGACGGCCACAGCTCAATTAACATAGCATAACCCTGGCTCTTTAGAGGGCTAATATAACCATGGGTGGAATGTGGCCTTATTGGAAAAATTCACTTGTGAATCAAAAGTTGTTGATGAAACATGGTAATTCTGTACACCATTGTATCCCTTTATCTCCCATGTGAAATGATCTCTCTCTAGGAACAAACTGCTGCAACCTCAGGTGTCCTTTTACACAGAATAAAAAGCTTTTGCAAATTGTAAATATGAAAATTCTGTGTGTGATATATTATTGGCACCCAGTAATCTCTCCATTAAAAATTGTAGCACCAATAAAACCTTGATAAAGAAATAGTACAAAAAGCAACTTTCTGAATGTTTTGTGTTAGAAAAAAAGGACACTTAATCAAAAATCAAGCATCTGCCTGGCTTGATCAAAAATATTCCCAGGATCTATCTGGAATTAAGTGCAACAACATTTCAAGCTGTGTGCCAACAAGAAGAGAGTTCATTAATTTAAAAACACTAATAGTTATATTTTACCTGTGATGATTATGGTAACATGAACTAAATTCAGTCCTGCAAATCCGTCAAAAGCATTAGCAGAGAGTCTGCATCTGCAGATCCCATAAGAAAGGGATGAGAGAGGCAATAAAATGTATTTATTATCATGGCTTATGTTAAATTAAAATTGATGACTACAGGGAAGGGAATTTAGTATGGGAATTTGGGATACCTTCTTTTCATCTCCCAGTAAACCTACTGATTTGCTTCCTGGTACCTTAATTTCTTTATATCCATGCATGGCAGGTTTTTGCTTTAGTACAGCATTCTTTATATATGGTCCCTGTTCAGTATCTTATTCCAAAACTATATAATCAGGGAGCTTAAAGATCTCCTCTGCAAGACCCTTGAGCTCCTTTGCTTTCCATTACACTGGTTTAGACTCACAAATGATAATGGGAAACTGGTTTAGTTCCCCGCAAATAAATTGAATACCCTCGTTCAAGTAATGGCACCGTTGACTTTTGACAGCAGTCAAAATAAAGGCTCCCACTGGGTCTGATGAGTGAAGTGCTTCCAAGAAAAGACTGGTACTACTTCTTTGCAACAATTTAACTATTGAGAGTTATTTCCAGAAATACTGAAGTAGGAATGGACAATTGCTCATTTTTTATACTCATTTTAAACTCAGTTTGCTACATTTGGAGCATCACTTTGTGATTTGTTTTTTAATAGTCCATGAAAGTTCATTGGTGTTTCAAATATACAATCTAAAGTTAGGCAGGAACGGTGAAGTGGCCAAGTTTGCCAATGATACTAAATTGTTCAGAGTTGTTAAAACAAAAAGAGATTGTGAAGAGCTCCAAAAGGATCTCTCCAAACCCAGTAAATGGGCAGTAAAATGGCAAATGCAGTTCAATGTAAACGAGTGTAAAGTGAGGCTGTTGGGCCAATAAACACATGTTAATTTCACATATGCACTCATGGAGTCTGAATTGGAGGTGACTGACCAGGAATAAGACCTTGGGGTCATAGTAGATAGCTCAATGAAGGTATTGACCCAGTGTGTGGTAGTCATGAAAAAGGTAAACTCCATGCTAGGGCTCATTACAAAAGGATTTGAAAATAAAACTGCCAATATCGTAATGCCATTATGGAAGTATATGGTGCAACCACATTTGGAATACTGCGCACAATTGCGGTTGCCTCACCTCTAAAGTTGGAAAATGTTCAGATAGGGGCAGTGCTTTTTTTCTGGGGGGACGCAGGGGGATGCAAACCGCTAAACATTTTGTGAATCTAAGTTTGGCCTCATTGAGGTGCAGTATTTCAATGTGAGTAGGAAAATGAGAGTACCCCTAAACATTTTTTTAAGAAAAAAAAGTACTGGATAAGGGCAACCAGAAACATAGAATTGTAGAGTTGGAAGAGACACTGGTGATCATCTAGTCCAATTGCAAAAGCACCAATTCCATCAATAATAAAATCCGCTGGAGACAATATTGGAATGCTAACAGTGCAGTGAATATAACGGACAGGGAGAGGGGGCACATTAAAGGCCTTTTTTTGAAAGATCAAACAGGAATATGTAAAGCTTCCGTGATTAGCAAAAGGTGAGAAAGAGATTCCAGTTTAGATTGTTTAGATAAATATAGAGTGGGAAGCAGACAGGGAATGAGCCATCCAGTGTACTGGAAGAACAGAAATAAAACTAATTAGCTGCTGATTACTGGTTTGTGAGAACTAATTACACAGAGGCAGGCTTCCCTGTCTTATCTGTATGCACATGTTGTTCTGTTTACTGAAAGAATATTAATTATACCAGCCAGCACAATTTCCTTCATTAAGAGGAGAGTACATCCCTTTTAACTGTAGTGGCGGTCAGCGAAGAAAAACCTAAGGCTTGTACTAATGATAACTGTGGAAGCAATTTTGGTAAGGCTCACCCCGGTTAGCCCTCTCGCTGTTTTGAAGACGCACCAGCCCCACACTAGCAGCAGGGTTACTGATGAAATGCAAGATTGTTCATAGTAAAAATAGGCAAGAAAAATTAAATGGATAGGGAAGAGCTTTGCGCATTACAGTATAAATCTCTACTGATTTCAGTTTATCTTGGACTATTTTGGATTGTAACCTTGGCTTTTAATTAAAAAAAACTTTCTGCATGTTACTAAGAAGAAAGAAAATTCAGTGAATTTGAGTTGGTGTACAAGCATGATTAAAATGGAGAGGTTAGCAGACCATGCAAAATATGATACAAGAAGAATTAAATTTGGGGGTTGTGGGTTACAAAGGTCTTTTGCCACAAAGTAATGAACTTTGACCCACTGGAATTTACTAAAAGATGGATCAGCATATAAAATAAACAAGCCTATTGTGTAAAAGAAAAAGTTTGTATTTTTGCCAGCACTTATCTCATTCCTAGCTCTTATTCAACTGTCCAGAGAGCTATTTAAAATCAACCAGGGTTGAAAAGTAATCATGCCCCACCCTCTCCTGCAAAGTGGCTCATAATGTGAATGTGAATGGGAGTGGAGGTGTGCAAGATAGAACATTTCACAGGAAGATGATTGTGAACAGAATACAGTTTGCCATTGAGCTCAAAATGCAAGACAGATGTACTGAACACGGCAGTGGCTATGCTTTCTAAAACAAATCGGAGTGTTCTTTTCTTAAGTAACCAAAGGTTAAAAGCAGCCATGCAAAGAAAATAAAAAAAGAAAGAAATCAAAACTTGGACGTGGAAGGAAGGTCACCAACTTTATAGGCAATAAACTTTATTTATTTATTTACCCACTACATTTTTATATAACGGGAGTTTTCTGGGCACCTCACAAAGGATGCAAATGACAGTTTGCTGTTACCCATCTGGAATCCTCAGAACAAGGTGGATTAAGCATCAAAATAAATGAGTAACAGAGCTGACACTGTGCTTCAGATTTAGGCTGCAAGCAAATACAGTTGTCTCACATACAGTAGATATGAAATTTGTATGCAGCTATATGCACCAAAGTCTTAGGCCTTTTTTTAAAAAAAAGGAGGGACATATGCCATAAATTATTCTAAGAATGAAATACGACCACTGGGTCTCTGTTCAAGGTGGCGATAACCAACTACCACAGCTGTGTAAGTACCAGTAGTAAGTCAGAGATGTCTTGGGGCCTCTTATAGCAGCGCATAGTTTCAAGACAATACATGTACAGTAACATGTTTCTTTACTTGCTTTCATTCCACCTCCCTTCTCCACCTTGCCTACACCCCTATCAGTGTTTGCCAAGTGGTGGATTATTATTTTTTATGCAATATTTCATAAATTATATGAGGCAGCAGCTTGCTGACATAGTTGTGGTTAAAATGAAATTCCAATGCATGGGGAGGGGGTACAGAATGTGACAACAGAATCGCTTGGTTTACAGGTACATGCAGACAGCACTCCTTAAAAAGGATCTTGTATCAGCAATACCTAGCCTGTCCAGCTTTTGATTTAAAAAAATTCAGCCCCGGGTGAGGCTGGAGAGTGGAGCTGAGTGAGAACAGAGCTAATTTAATACATGCAACTCCCCATTTACATGTGTTCAAGGCATGCGTGACCACACCCGCCTGCATCTCCGCAAACCTAGCAGTGGCAAGAAAAGGGGGGGAAATAGCACGGAAACAGCAAAAATGGCAAGAAAACAGCGTCTAGCAATCCAGGAGCCCTTGCACTGACCTTTGAGGCCTGTGGAGAATTGGAGTTTGAGCACAGAGTTTTGGAGGGAGCGACTGTGGTGTTTGCAGGTTTTTCCAATAGTGTTCCCAATATATGCGATTTCACTTAAACACACAGTGCCTCAGAACGTAACCCCCGCATAAATGGGGGTTATCAGAGGAGGAGGAGTTTGGATTTGATATCCCGCTTTATCACTACCCGAAGGAGTCTCAAAGCGGCTAACGTTCTCCTTCCCTTCCTCCCCCACAACAAACACTCTGTGAGGTGAGTGAGGCTGAGAGACTTCAGAGAAGTGTGACTAACCCAAGGTCACCCAGCAGCTGCATGTGGAGGAGCGGAGACACGAACCCAGTTCCCCAGATTACGAGACTACCGCTCTTAACCACTACACCACACCAGTTTCCTGTTTGTTCCCTTCTTGATGCTGGCTAAGCAGATACAATGAACTGAGTCTTTATTAGCATTCTAGCAAAGAGTTAAAGAGTGGGGCTTGGAAGTGGGCAGAGTAGAATTTCCACACTGCCACTTCCAAGTTATCACTTTGCTCTGTCAGCTTCCACAGCTTATACATTGGTAAGCAGGGCTCATTCCATCGTGTGCTGGAAGACCAGCTCCATCAGGTCTCTTCTCCTTCAGCTCTCACCTGGAAGCAGCCACTCCATCAGGGTGTCTCAATGGGGGAAATGAGAAGCAGGGCTCATTCCACCAGTTTTGCCAAAACACCACCCACCAGACCCTTCCGGCCCCTGAGCTGCTTCTATGCCAGCTGGTCATTATAAGAACTACTATTTAAGAATTGGCACCAGAGTTTGATTTCCCCCCTATCCCCTTGTGTGTGTGTTGCATGAAGCAGCCTGTAGGCAGGGATGGTCTTGTTTTAACTGAAGGCGCATCCAGACTTGCACTTGTTCCGTGCCTAGAAAGCATGGGTCTCAACGGTTGTGCCCTTTCCCCACCCCTTCCCCTGGGGAAACCTGCTCTTTGGTGATAAAGCAGAGCAAACACCAATCTGGAGAAAACCCAATTGGCGTTTCCTCTCATTCAGCGATAAAGATTGGGTTTCCCTGGAGGAAAGTGGCAGAGAAAGGGACGTGTGGATGAGCCCTAGCTGTATGTAAACCACTGTATGTGGACTTGAACTTGAAGTACTTCTAAAATAAAATCCATTATTTTGGCTGCAACTTTTTCTTTTCTCCAGCAGTAGATTTGATGACATGTATACCCTCCTTGCACACTGAGGCCCCTGCTGGCTTTATCTGCTCAGGACTATTCCATCCAAAGGTGCCCAGCAAGCATTTTTAAAGGGTCGTGCTATGCTGTCACTCTGGTCCTGCTCGAGAGGGCAGATGTTTCTCCCCTTGTAATCTTATATTGAAGACACAGAGGGCAGAGCATCTCTGACTGAATTTCAGACATGCACACACCTTTTTTCATCCCAGGTAAATAATTTTGGGATTAATCAATAGAGGTCTGTTGTCCCCACCCCCCACACCCATAGCATGCTTTAATTCTTATCACTACCCTATTAAATACTCTCCCACCACCAACGCAAACAAATTTGGCACTACAGAATAGTTAGTTTTGTACAAGCTGATTCCCCCAGGAGGGGTTTGGATAGACACGGTCACGCAATAAAATCACACAGTCTTCCCAGGCGGGCTAGTATTTCCTTCAGTATGGATAGGCAGTAATTGAAATGAAAACCTCATGTAGCCTCCTTTCCCCATTTGGGATGAATTACCCACGTAGATACTTCACTGCCAACTCTGTGTTACTGACAGTGTCATTAAGCTCAGTGCCACCAGGGACAAATCCTTTTACACCCTGAACAGTGATACTTTTATGCTGCAAAATGCATTTTCTGGTATTCCTAACACTGCGTGTTGTGTTGGGGCGTGGGCACCTATCCTGTGCAGGGTAAGCAGGGGGGTATTAGGCAAAATTTTCAAAGCTTTCATTGTTAGAAACGAGCTCCTGTTTACACAGGCAATAGTTTCATTTTCTTTTGCTAGGACTCACAGCTTAGAAGAAAGACCTCTTACTCTTTTGCCTGCATTACCTTTGCACTCTGTACATTTGAATTCTGCCATCAATTAAGGATGAGTCAAAATATTGCACATATATGTGCTTATGACAAGACTGTGACAACTTTACATAGCTGTTCCCATGACGCTTCAAGAAAAGTAATTTGCACTGCATTCTACGAATAACTTATACTTGAGTAATCCTGGAATATTGCCTTAAGACTTCAAGACTTCTATTGCAGAACAACAATGTGAGTTCTATAGTTTAACTAAGGGCTTATGCACACTTACCTTTTCTCTGTTCTTTCCAGACACAGTCTGCACTTTAAAACATTGTGTCCAAGCTTCCTTTTTCTTTTTGCTCTGGAGCTTTTCCTGTGAAAAGCCACTCTTTAGTGCTCAGTTGCAGCAAATGGCAATCCGCTTAAAGCCTGAATTAGTATTTGCTGTGATTGAGCATTAAAGAGCAGGTTTACACAGGGAAAGTTCTGAGGTGAAAAACAATGATGCTCAGGCATGGAGTTTTTCAGCACTGACCTGTGCCTGGAAAGAGCTGGGCTAAATGTAAGTATGGATAAGCCCTATGTGTTGTGTGAAGAAGTGCTTTCCTTTACCTGCCAGAATCCTCCAACATTCAGCTTCATTGGGGATCCATGAGTTGTAGTGTTATGAGGGAGAAAAAATGCTTCTCTATCGACTTTCTCCATGCACAATGTTATAAACGTCTATCAAGTCACCTCTTACTGTCCTGTTCTCAAAACTGAATAGGCTGCAGCCTTTTTTCATACATGAGTTGCTCCATCCATTGATAATTTTGGTTGCCCTTTACTGAAAATTTTGCAACTCTACAATATATATATATATATAAATATTTTTAGATGAGGTGACCAGAACACAGTATTTCAAATCCAAACATCTCTCACATTCTTGTTTTTAATGACACACAAAGTCATACTGGCAGACGAAGGATATTAGAGGCTTCACCTTCCTGCATATTACAAATTATTCTGTATTTTTGTAATGGCATTTTACATTCCATTGTATTTTTACATATTACTGTGTATTGCATTGGTATTTTATATGAGTGGGCACTATATAAATATTTGTATTGAAAGAAACACAAGCCACAGCTGTTAGTGGAAGATGTGAATTGTGCCTTGCATGTTTGAAGACCCAAGCTAAATGCTTTTGTTGGAGCAGAGTTGGGGAGTCTGGAATCTTAACATCTCGACCAAGGAACAGGCCAGATCTTGCATGTTTCTTAGGGCATTTTACCTGTTGAAGCAGTTTCCACAAAGTATGAAGTTGCAGAGCTCAGGAGCAAAAATCCTGTTAGATTCAGTCACGGCCAGAAGTAATTCCAGTGAGGTAGTTTACAAGGTTGAAAGAATGTTGCCCAACGGCCAGAACAATGGCAAAGTTCCCTTTGCTGGTAGGTGCTACAGATATGTCAGATAACATTTATGTGAGATTGCTGGTGAATATAAATAGCCGCTGAGATTTAGGCCACTGAAAGGAAGCAGCAGCCCTGTATGCTGTAACTTACTGTCTGTCCGAGCGACCACAAACATCCTGTAAGCCCCTCATAAAATTTGGCTACTTCAGAAATTACTACTGTTGGCATTGCTTACTGAATAACCCTTTTCAGTAGGCTGCATTCTTTTCAAAAACTAAAACCTTCAGAATTTCTTCTGGAGCACACCCACTGACTCCCACAGGGCATTTACATAAAAAGGAGTTGTAGTAGTAGTAATAATAATAACTGAGGAACAGAGAAAGAGTTTACAAATTGTGCTGTTATTTGGTGATACCTTGCCACCAGCACAATATAATCATAAACCTGCATAAGGGGTTGTTAGTGGACCCCAAACCCTTGTCCTGAAAAAGAGGAATATCAGGGAAGTTTTAAGATTGCTAAGAATCCACAGCTACTCTCGCAATGCCCACCCTGCAGGCTTTTTACACACACTTCCTTCTCAGCTGCTACAAGAAAATGTAAGTCTCATTTTGCATGCCTCTGGGAGCAGCTGACAGACAACAGCAGGAAAGCGACATCGCTCTCATGTCCAGCTTATGGGCTTCCCATAGGCATCTGCATGGTCACAGTGGGAAACAAGATGATGCTAGGTTAGCATCCCAGGCCAGGGATGGGGAATCTCAAGCCTGGGACCAAATGTGGCCCTTGGGACTCTCCCCAGGCTACACACGCTCCCAAGCCACACTGCTTGCTAGCCCTGCTTTGCCTGCTTGAGTGTCTCTTTAGCTGGCTGGAATATGTCCTTAAACTCTGACAATGCTTCTTGCTTGCCTGGATGGAGAGTAGAGAGAGAGGTGTAGCCTACTATACAGAACTAAAATGGGAATTCGTTGCTCAGCCCAGTTTTGTTTCTTGCCCCATGCACCACTGGCATGTAGTCCTCTGGAAGTTGCCCAGAAATGAATGTGGCTCTCAGACTGGAAAAAAATGGTTAGGCTTTTGGTCTGATCCAACAGGGTTAATAATTCCTGATGCCCTACAGCAGGCAGGGAGGCTGGGTGGGTGGGCAAAATGGACAGACAAGCAGCAGAAACATTTGAACTGCTCATTTGTTAAGAAGAGAGAGAATGGGTGGTACTCAAGTAAGTTTTACTCAAGTTAGACCCACTGAAATTAATGAACACAACATACAGTAGTTAGATCCATTCATCTAACTCAGATCAAAGCTTAGCTGAATAAAACTGCTGGTTGCAATCTCACTCCTTGCCAGTTCTCCTCTGCCTTTTTTTCTTACTGCCTGCCCCTTTGTACCTGCTGAGATGGGTTGATAATCAGGAATGCAGCTAAGATCCTTGAGTTCTCCTCCATCTGGCAACCAACAGCTCCTTGCAGCCAACAGCTCCTAGGCAGGTACTTATTCTCTCTGTCTTTTGCCAAATGAGCCACACCCTGCTTTAATTTCTTGTCCAAGATTATAGGAGAGGAAGGAAGTAGAATTTAAATGAAAAGTGGGGAAGCTCTAGGCAAACTGCAGTAATGAAACATGCAAAACAGGGACACTGTTGCCAATCCTGAAACTAAGCAGAAACTGAGGGGATATATATATATATATACACAATATATATCCAGTTTTCCTCAACTCATAACAGTCAACAATAAAGCAATTGAAAGCTATCAAAACAACAGCTCTCACAATCGCCCACAGCGTAATAAAACAAATGACAGTAGCAGTCAGACACCACCATTACCCAACTGCAGCAGATGTAAGATTCCTCAGCAGTCATCTGATCTCCAAAGGTCTCCTGAGAAGCTGCTCTCTGCAGCCATTTCTGGAAAGGCAAACTCTTCGTTCCCAATACACTTTGCCACTTGAGGTGAAAGACATTTAGCTTCACCTCCCATTCCACGAAGAGAAGCCAACTGGACAGGTACCAGCTACAGGAGAGTGTCCTCCACATCTGAGGACAGTGGGCTGGTGATGTTGGTGCAGGACAAAATACAAAACAAACTCAACTCTGTCCTCCAACAGAAGGTGAATGAGATTGCCAAAGTCATTTTCCCCCAGAACCTTGCATCCTTTCCACCACCACTCCTTTTGCCACATGCGTAAAGCTGAATGAGCACAAGTTAAATACACCTAGATTGTGGGCTCGCTGTATTTTAATACAGTATGTATGTGTTTGTACACACACACACACACACACACACACACACACACACACACACATTACGCTAACTTATGCAATACACATTACTTAGCTTGAGAACAACCTTGCAAAATTGAGCACAACTTTTGAAGGATGGCTGTGTTTCAGTTTACATCTTGCTTTGGAAAGTGTAGACTGGGTCAGTTTACCCTTTAATAACTTACTTTTTATTTCTCTCCTATCTACCTGGCACCCAACACCCCAACTTCAAAGTGGTCCTCTTGTTATACCATTAGGCCACAGCTGGAGGCAGTAATGCTTCTGAAAACCAGTTGCTGGAAGCCACAAAAGGGAAGAGTGCTGTTGTGCTCAAATCCTGCTTGCAGGTTTCCCACAGGTATCTGGTTGACCACTGTGAGAACAGGATGCTAGACTACATGAGCCGTGGAGCTATTCCAGTAGGCTCTTCTTAGGTTTTTATCAACCAAGGATTTAAGCTTTTGGAACAACCTGAAAAACAAACAAACACCTTCCTTTCTTCAGTGGAGAAAACTGTTCTACATTCATAACTGTATAGTCTACAATTATTCCCATTTTTAAAGTTATGCCCAGAGCAACATATATAAAACACAACACACTACTGGAAAGTCTCCAGTATGGAATGCTAGAGCTTATAAAGCAAAAGAATCTCTAAGGTAGAAAGCCTGGATAGATGAATATTCTTTGTCTATAGAAAACTGAGGTAACTATGGGAAACTGTTCAAAATAACAGACGCACATGGAAAGTAGATGTTGGATTCCCCAGCTTCAGTTTACCTTTGATAAGGCCTGTGAGTGTAATGGAATGGATTGGAATGGAATGCCTTTCTATCTGAACTATGCCCTCTATTAATTCCACACCAGAAAACTACATACAGAGGGATAAAACAACAACAATAGTGTAATCCTTTAGGGCCAGATAGCATGGATTATGAATAGGTTGGCCTCTTTATATACCTTAGAATCAGTCTGTTTCCTTATGTTTCCTCACAGACTCAAGTAAGGTCTGAGTCATCTCTGACAGCATGCAGGGGAGAAGCAGGGTTCTTTTACCTGCATATTTTAAAATAGATTTCATATTTGTTCATACTTTCTTTCATGACTTGAGATTTAGTAGTTTATCAATCTGAGGTTTTTTTAAAAAAAAGTATTGCAAATTGTCTCTGACTTGTTAAACAGCTGCATAAAAAAAGACCGAGATTTATAGCAAGTGATGTGGATCCTCTACACCATTGCTCCCTTATGATTAACTCCATCCTAAATCCCACCTTGGTGCCAAAGCAGAGACAGAAGAGAACTGGGTCCATTAAGTCTAGGGTGTCAAAGTAGAGAAAAAGAAGTCCCGATGACTCAAGTGAGTATGAAAAGCAACATAATGAAAATAGTGAGGGGATTCTGTCCAGATTGCCAAAGATTGCGTACAGCCTAATTTGAACATCTCAGGGGATTTGTTTTCGGTATTGTCCGATTCTTGGATTCTTAAAGAACACAGGTGTCTTGATACTTATCCATTTCCCAGCTCTGGCTTTCTGTTAGACGTGTTGTGTTGGCCGAATAAGAGCAAGTTATGTAACTGTGCGCTCTCCTTAAATGTAGGACTACTGTGTGTGGATCCCAGAGTCTGGAGCTGATTAAAAATTAGCACAAGCAAAACAAGACATAGGAGGAGGCATTCTTGCAATCGCTTTATGAAAAAGTTTGTTCCTCCAAGAATATTAGCATTTGAACAGCATTCATTGAATTAAAACCAGGCCAGCAGAACATATGGCACTTAGATTTCTCCTGGATGAGGTCATTGTAAACTGTGATCTCTCCAAGTAGAGTCTTTCCCCCTTACAGACATTTACACACCATCTTCAGACTTTAGACATGATATGCAGAATGAAATTTGTTATGTAGTGTCCACGACTTAACAAAATTATTACTCTCCCAGCCCTTCATCCAGTCTCAATCCTCTTCTCTCCACTCCATTCTGGCAGGATATTCACAGTATTCTAGAATTGCTGGCAGACTAATGTTGGATATCACCCTTTTCATACCCCATTTTGTGCTGTCTTCTGCTGTTTATGTAGAAACTAACTACAAGCTGAGTTAATGGTTAATTAACTTTATTTCTTATAAGACCAGGGAGCTTGCACAGAGTAGTAACAAACTTCTCCAGTAACTTGTCCCTAAAATCAGCCTCCATACCTGAGGGAGGGAAAGTGGCTAATGTAGCATCATGGGGGATCCTGGAAATTGCAGTCCAGGTGATTAATGTCTTCCCCAGGTAAACTAGTGGAAAGTATTGTTAAATATAAAATAGACAAGCATATACATGTACAAGCCTTCCTGGAGCAGAACTTCTCTTAGAGTTCTTTGAGCATGTCAACAGGCATATGAAGGTGGACTAGTTGACATAGTATGCGTGGACATTCAAAAAGCAGTTGACAAAGTACTGTACTTCACAAAACAACTCTTGAGTAATGCTTCTGAATACCAGTTGCTGGACACTACAGTGAGGAAGACTGGTCATTCTAGTGCTCAGGTCCTGCTTCCAGGTTTTCTATGGGCATCTGATTGGTCACTGTGAGAGCAGGATGCTGCACTATTTATCCAGCAAGCTCTTCTTATGTTAAAACAGCTTATAGAAGCAACCATCCTTCCTACCAGCAAATCCTCCTTCCTCATCTGTTATTTTATTAGACAATTTAATGTTCAGAATGGCCACATGAATATCCTGTATAAGGTGTGGGATGGAAAAACGTGCCGTACTAAAGCTTATCAGTCATTTGGAATCCATATGGTGCCTGCTAATGAAATTCAGCTAGGCACATTCACTGTACAATACTTAATGTCATATCAGAGATGTAAAATGTCTAGACATTTTGGAGTTATCTTTTTATTGTGTGTGTGTGTGTTTCTGTGTGTGTGTTTAAATTGTTCAATTTTGGAAGGACCCAAAAACTTTGCGGACCCAAGTCTTTTTTTGCACAAAGTCTGCATAAACATTAAAATAATTAAAAAGCATGTGTACAACTATTCCCCCCATCCTTCTTAGCAAAAGGAGCCACAACCCCCAAAATCTAGATAAAGCATGAAAAAAGGAATTAACTCTTTTATGCCTGGTGCCAAGTGAAACATAGACCCATTGCCACAATTGAAAAGACCCTCACCGTAAGGATGGATAATTAATTAACTGATTAATCAATATATATACCCTATACCTGCAGGTCTCAGGGTGATTCACAGAATAAAATCATAATATAAAAAAGAAATAACTTGGCGTTAAACTTATTCACAAAGGTTTTTGTTTTTTGGTGTTTTTTTAAAAAAAAGATCCCCACATCATTCCTTAATCTCAGCAAGAAGTGAGATTTTTCTCTGACCAGATCCACGCACAACAAAAACAACCCTTAGTATACTCTTCATTATACCTATAATACCATATGCATATACATTCCAGGTTTCCCAAAGTTACCAGAAAATAACAGATTAATATAAGAATGCTTGCAACTGTATAAAATATGTATGCATTAATATCCATAAAATTATGCTGTAAAAATATAACATGGCATGGGGCATAGCTCCCTTACCTATATTATACATACCGGTATATGTCTTTTTGCATATGGTTAGTTGGGATTTTTTTAAAGTCAATAATGCACAAGTGAATTAGACATAAACAGCTGCTTGATACAAGAGACAGTCTGATGTGATCAAAACTCAGGTCAAAAATCGCTGAATTCCTTGTACAAATACATTTAAAATAACCATCCCTACTGTCCTCTGACTCCAGATGGCAGAAGGACATGGAGAAGATGACTACAATAACGTTTAAAAGCATGTGATTTTACTTACACCATTTAGCAACATTTTCAATCTAGACAGAAGATGGGAGGGAGGTGATAGAAGGGAAGCAGTGCACTGAATTGTTGCACCTATGAGTCTATATACACAGTCATACATATTGCGGTCAAGATGCACCTACTCTTCTCCCAGTGGTTGGGTGGGGATAGCTCAAAAACAGAGCACATGCTTTGCATTCAGGAAGGGCTGTAGCCAAGTGGTAGAGTATCTGCTTTGCATACAGATGGTCCCTGGTTCAATCCCCATCATCTCCAGATAGGGCTGGAAGAGACTTCTGGTACCTGCCTGAACTCTTGGGGAATCACTGCAAGTCAGTGTAGGCAATACTAGGGTGAACCAATGGTATGACTTTGCATAAGGCTTCTTCCTCTGTTCATAGCAGTAGCAGACAACACTGTGTGGCAACAGCACTCGCCTGACCTCCCAACAGTTGAATTGCTGCTGCTTATTGGAATAGGAGGAGCAAAGTGGTAGAGAGGTCAGTGCAGTGCAAACATCCAGCAAAGCCAATCCAGCAAAACTGTGGGTTCCTTTACATTGCACTGAATCCCCTGAATAAGGGAAACGTGAAGAAATTTAGCGCATCATGAACAAAACTCTGAAAGGCAACATAAGGATGAGATTTACCAGGGACAAAAAATAGGAAATGCCCCTGGTAAGAGCAGTTGGAGCACATCTTTTAAAAATGACCTGGCCGTTGATTTTTAGCCATTTGGAGATGGTAAACCAAAGTGAAACCTCACGCTCAGCTTGTACTAACATGACAGTTTTACATTCACAGGGCAAGGCAAAGCAATAATCTGGTGGTTAAAGAAGAGGGCTGAGAGACAGACCACTGTGATTCTATTCCCTGCTTTGCTACAAACTTCCTCTGTGCTTAATACTTCCCATCTGCAAAATCCTAGCCTCCTGCCCATGGCTGATGTGAGACCAAATTAATTCATGTTTGTACAGTGCATATGGATATATTTGGATTCCCAAGTGAAGGCAAAGAATGACTATTATTATTTCCATAGCAACAGGCAGTGTTATCAAAAGTACAATTTTATGGTTTCGTTGTGGGATATCACCAAAGGACTGAAGAAGTCTTAAATGAAAAACCCACCTGCAACACAGAAGGCAAGTTATTAAAAAACTACTTCTATTCCCACCCCACCCCAGCTGCATGCAGCTAATGCCATACTTAATTATTTTTTAAAATATCAGTTATTTCTATAATAAGAAGTGATGGAAGATGGAATCATATTATGAGACCAAAGCTATTAGACCCATAGCCAATAATTCCTCTTTGTCTGCCACTTAGTGCTGACTTTACACATCACTCCAGCAATGTGGATGCCAGCTGAAATCAATGTTTAATGGGTTCAAATATAATGTGGAACTTAACAGTCATGAAAATGGAATGAACTGTCATGTGAATGCAGCCTCTGTCATTATCCTCATAGTATACAAAACTCATCATCAGAAAGTATTTCAACCAGGCTTCACAAAGCTGCTGTAAGAGAAGCAATCTTTTTCAAAAATGGGACCCACCTATAGCCCAAACATAAACTATGGAATCATCATCTTCCTCGTCCTCCTTAACATGCATGTATTGGCACCAGACTTAGAGGGTATCTGACATGGTGCCAATGATGCCCCCCAACAACTGACCAGAGCAGGGCCCAACTATGTTAGTGGTAGCTGCAGTAGTAGCAGTACACACATGCTTTCTCTGCCACAAATACTGCTTGGGTGAAAGCAGAACTCACTACCCTCCGCCAGGTCCCCAAACACGTTTCAGTGGTGGACTGATGGCGGCTTTTTAAAAAAATGGGAGCTAACCTCTCCCATCTGTGGTGGCCAACTGCCCTGACCCACTGATTCATAAAATATTTCATAGATCTAAGGTCATTCCAAAACCATAGATTGATGAAATCAGCAAATTTCATAGATCTATGGCTGCCATTCAATAGAGGCACTGCTCAGTGCTGTCTGCTGCTGCAAATCATCCAGGAGCCCAGCAGAGAGGACAGTGAGAGGCCCTTCCAAGTCTCTGAGGCCTTCAGCTGTGCGCAGTCGGCCCAAATGCTAGCACTTGTCCTGCTGTATATGCTGTTAGTGCTGCAGGTACAACCCACCTTTGGTCAAATCATGACTCATTTGTAGGTCCTGACACAACAATTGAGGGCCATTAACGTAGACAGTCACCACAGATGGAGCATATGACTGTCTCATTCATGACTACTGGTGGTTTTTGTTATGCATCACATAACAAGAGGTCATCTGGCTTGTTCAACACAAGCAAAATAAAGGAGGGGAGTGGGAAAATGTCCACCATGTGTATGACAGTGTATGAGCTCTCACCAAAGGGCAGTTGTAGAAATAGAAGGCAGACACGATTTCCCTATCTACACTTGATGCTCTATACTCATTCTCCTTTTCCATTGCTGCTTTCTTTGTGGAGGTTATGTTCTGCAAATGCCCAGATTTCTAAAGGAATCTAGCATTTTTGGAACTTTACCATCTTCTCAAGTCCTGATACACATGCATGATGGGTTATACTTTATTCTTTCTAGATATTTTTTACTTTAGTCTACCAAAAGGCACTCAGAGAAGGCTTGCAAAATTTATAATAGAAAAGAATACAAAACAAAATTGGCAATAAATCCAAAGCAGGACAACAAAAACAAAAGACTTCTGTAAGAAAACCCTACTCAGAAGGGATAAATCACTCTCAGTACACTCAGAAATCAGCTGAAAAACAGAAATATCCCCCTTCCACCTCATCAGAAAATAGAGTTCTATCATCAGATTCCCAACTCCAAACCTAACTGGGCAACTTTGTGCTTGCAATGGAGTTGGCCAGATCAGTAGGATGAAAGCAGCAAAGGGGAACTTTCTCTGTCTTGGGCTAAAACCTGAGCCACGGAAGACATTTGGGGACCACAATACTATTTGCGATGAGCACCATGAAATTCTTATTTCTACTTCTGGAACTATGAAATTTAGTGGCATCACTAATAATAATAATAATAATAATAATAATAATAATAATAATAATTACCACAACCAACCCTGAGAGACAAGACAATTTGGTGGTAAAGGAAGAAATGTAGCTCAGTGGTAGAACACCACTTTGTTGATAATACTGAGGTAGATGAACCCATGGTCTGAGCTGGTACAAGATGGCTTCCTTTGTTCCTGATAGCCACCTTGATGACTCTATTTTTGTCAGAAGAACCATAGTTCAGTGGTAGAGTACGTGCTCTGCATGTTCAATCCCCAGCATATCCAGGTAGGGCTGGGAAAGATTCCTTGTCTGAAACTCTGGAGAACTGCTGATAGTCAGTGTTAACAATATTGAGCGAGATGGGCCAATGGCCTGATATGGTAAAAGGCAGCTCCTGACTCATATAAGGCAGTTGGTATAAAGTAACTTCCTATGTTCCTATAGCCTACTAGAAACAATGACTGCTCTTTGCTTGTGATAGCAGTGCAGTATGCTATGGGAGCAAACATAGGACAAGTATGTTGTTTCTAATGAGCTTATAATATTCTAATGTTACCCAGCAGAACGTCATTCCACACTAAGTGACTGTTCGGATCACACACCAGCTGTGCATGCATGTTTGTTTCTGTTCAGAAACTTTTCCTTCTAAAGTTGGCAGTCCTGTGCTTCACGGGAGTTGTTATGTTTATGAACGTTGCTTAAGTTAAGTCCCGTCTGTGGCCAAATATGTAGACTTTGTTTAAAGACAGATACTCTGCGGCGCACTATGATTAAAAAGTCATTTGTTTCAATTAAAACAATGTGATACTGGGAGCTTGTGCCAGTGAAACAAGACCTGTATTCTTAAGTGTTGATTCCAGAAAACTCTCTCATGAATATGCTACCAGTATTCTCATGGTAAGTCTTGACCCCCGAGGACCATGCCTTGCAGCCCCACAGGGCCATTCTGTTGATTAAGAATGGAAGTATCTCAATGGCACAGAAAACATGTGATGTAGTGGGACATGGGTGAATTTGCCCACCTATCACTTTCTTTCATCTCCCCTCTCTGAGTGCTTCCCCTTAATACTCAGCTCAAGTTGGGAAAATGAGCTGCAGGGAGCCAAACTTTGGCTTAGCTCAGAATGGCACTGCAATTTTTTAAAAGGAGGAAGGTTGCTGTCAGCTTCTCTCTTGGAACCTGCACATTTGCACGACCCCAGTAAGTTATTGTTTGACTCACCATGTCATGCAAACAAGGCAACTGTCTCAACATTTTCTTTTTTCAGTGCTCAGTGTATTTGGATCACAGAACCATTTCCCCCCTTCCTTCTTCAGAGGACAAAAAGGCTGAATATAGCACAGCTTCTGTGCAACATTGATATAAATTAATGAACTTTTTAGTAATAGGAATGTCAATTTTGTTCATGGTTTGTTCGGGGTTTGGTTTTTAAAGCACACAGACCATCCAGATTTCCAGTTCATCTGGTGGTCCATTAGGACTTTCAAAGCATACACTGTTCCTAAAAGCCTAACCTGTGGTGTTTTACATGGCCTGTAAAATTATAAACACGACTGAGTACATTTTTATCATATTTTATAAAAAGAAGCACACCCCATGCCTAGGCTTCCTTTGCCAAGTCTCAAACTGGAATGAATTTTTACAGCTGAGTCTGAAACCTCACAAAAAGTGTTTTATATAATGGAAAAGTCGATGCAATCTTAATTACAGTGTTAGGAATGGCACCACTGTATTCTCCTGCTATATTAAAAAACATATTGAACACTTGCAAGTAAACATCAGCAAAAGTGTAAAGCAAAGATCATCTGCCCACCTTTTTTTTCATGCAATATGATTCCAAGACAAACATGGGTGTAATCTAAGGCTGTGTTGAAACTGGTCTCAAGCGTGCATTTTGCCCCTTACCAAACACATGTTTGGTAAGATGTTAGCTTTGGTAAGATGATTTACTAAGATTTTAGCTGTGCACTGCTTCTCAAGATGAAAGCAAGGACAAAAGCACCCTCATTGTGATTGTCTGCAAATACCTGAACAGTGATCTGGAGATAGCACTTGAGTCTTCTTTAGGCATTATTGGCTAACTTCACAAGAATGGCAGCCACTAAGGTCTCTAGAATTGATTTGGTTGTAATGTTTGCCACAAGTTGCATGAGCTGTCCAGCTACTCTGGTCCTCTCAGTTTATTTGTATTTCCAGGTCAATTCAACTAGCCTTTATCTCTCCTTATATCAATTGACAAGGGAGACAAATTAATTATAGCAGACTGCATTCTCCAAGTCTTAGTGACATTATGGAGTTTTTCTGATACTTTATGAATGACTTAGTGCTGTGGCCATCCCAATTTCACCCCACCACATTATTTTGGAATTGTTTGCTCCACAAATGCTTATTTCTTTAGTTATTTTTGCAGCCACCTCCCTTACTATCTGACACTTGTAGGTGCACTTCCCAGTGGTAATACTGCTGGGCTCCAACCCTTGCCAAAATGCAAAGTAGTTTCAATCTTCAGTTGCTCCCACTCTTGAACTTTTTGGTGACTTTCAAAATACGTACCACACCACCATTAACCACTGATGCTGCCATGTTCTGTGTCTTTGTACACCTTTACCAGGTGTTGTGTGCTACATGAGATATGCCCATCTACCACACTTTACTGTGCTTCTTTGTAGTAGTCAATGAGCAGAAGAAGCAGAAGCAGTAATGGTAAGAAAGCCTGGGCAGAAGTGGGAATCTGGGGTTTCAGTTGCATAGCAAAGAAAACAATTGATATGGGAGGAAGAACATATCATGATGGAAAATAACATTTCCATGGTGGGAAGTTGTGTAGCGTGTGTGTCTTTGTTTCACAATTTTACCCTTTTATATGGTTTGGTATGTATCATGGTGTTTTATGGATTGTGACTTGCTGTTATTTTTATTGATTATTGTTCAGTAATAGTTAAGAGTGATTTTCTCTTTAATTCTTATTTGCTGATATTTTATTGTGTACTCCTATATTCTAATGGGAATATTACTTTATTTGATACAAGTTGTTTATTTTAAAGTTATGCTTTTATTATGACTTTTTTGTACTGGATCAGATTATTATAAGGTGTGTGATCTTTGTTGTATATTTTTTTTGTTTCTTCAGTTTGCAAACCGCCTTGTGTCTAGTAATGCAGAAAGGCAATATACAAATTAAAAGTGAGGTGTAGAAGTGAAGTGTGGGGAACCACAGGCCGTGGGGCATAATGCTGCCCTCCCCCCGGCCTCTGTATCTGGCCTGTAGGATCCTCCATAGGGCATTCCCCCTCCTTAGAGGCCTATTCTGCACTTTCCTCTTTTACCTAGTTGAAGTGTGTCCTTGAACTGTGACAATGCTTCTTGCTTCCATGGGTGGAGGCGTATGTATATGTGTGTAGAAGCCTCTGGTTTTTGAATGCCTGGAGTGTACGCTAGTATACAAAAGTAAGAGTCGCATCCATTGCTCTATCTCCTATGACCTCAAGTCCTGACCGTTGCCAGCATGCAATACCCAGAAGATTCCCCACAAGAAAATGTGGCCCCTATCCTGTAAAGAGTTCCCTATTCTTGCAGTAGTGAATTCAGAGGCAGCCATGAGGACAGAGTTCTGCATTTAGCTCGTTAGAAAAAGGAATTTCAGAGGGTATAGTTCCCCACACACACTCATAGCTGTCAACTTTCTTGCGAGGAATCCTATTCGGAATATGGGAATTTCCCTTTAAAAAAAGGGAAACGTTGACAGCTATGCCCTCACTCCTGTAGCACAATGGCATGACAATCCACACCTGCCAAACTCCTCTTTTCTACACTGTGAACTGTACAGGAAGTCTCTCTCTCACACACTATTCAGGAGGCAATGAAGTGTGGAAATGTGGAAAATGGCAGCAGCTCAGTGTCAACAGAGGCACCTGACTTCAGGGATATAGCATGTAGAATATAGCATTGTAGATCCAAAATACCAATGAAATAAAATTTTAGTACAATGCAGATGTCCACAGTTAACTACACCTGAATAAAATAGCACATTCTTTTTCTGTGACTTCCTGTCCCTGCATGTAGCTGCTTCACAGGCATTGGCACTGCATCAACAGCTCTGTTGTTCGCACCAGCCAGAGCAGATGGTGGGAAGTCTGTAAGGCAAGCCCCTTCACTGCAGCAGCTCCAAGGCTGGTGCTGTGAAGAAGCCCAGATCAGGCCTACTGGCATCACATGACAGCAGCAGGGTCTGCACCAAATCCAGTTGATCATGTGCTGTCCCCACAACACCACAAAATGGTACGTGAGTTTCTGCTAGCTACAGGAGTGCCACCAGCAGTAGCTTCTGCCTGTCTACCAGTTGAGCAGCTGCAATGGGGTGTTTCTTGCTAGTGGAGAATCTCCAATGATGGTTGGTTGATTTGATTATTTAATTATTTTCTATACCGCTTAATATATAAAGAATATCTCTAAGGTGTACAAAAAGCTGAAGCAACAGACGACTTACAAAAATGCCCAGTTACATATGAAAATGTTACAGTAATACAAAATTACTAATATAGGTAAAAAGGTAAAGGATCCCTGGACGGTTAAGTCCAGTCAAAGGTGACTATGGGGTTGTGGCGCTCATCTCACTTTCAGGCTGAGGGAGCCGGCGTTTGTCCACAGACAGCTTTCCAGGTCATGTGGCCAGCATGACTAAACTGCTTCTGGGACAACCGGACACCGTGACGGAAACCAGAGCGCACGGAGCGCTGTTTACCTTCACGTTGCAGCAGTACCTATTTATCTGCTTGCAATGGCGTGCTTTCGAACTGCTAGGTAGGCAGGAACTGGGACAGAGCAATAGGAACTCACTCCGTCGCAGGGATTCGAACCGCTGACCTTCTGATCAGCAAGCCTAAGAGGCTCAGTGGTTTAGACCACAACGCTACCCGCGTCCTGTTACTAATATATATATATATGTATAAATCAATATAGATTCATTTTCTTTCTGGCACACCCTCCCTCTCAGCCTCTGGGTTCCCACCCAAGGTCCCAAAAAACCTCTCAGCTCACCCACAAAAGTCTCATAATGAGAAGAGTCCTGGAAACAGCAGACCATTGCACTAGTCTTTCACTCTAGGCTTGCTTTTTATGGGCAGGCCCAAAGTAGATGCTAGTTCCTCAGGCTGCCCACAGCTGTGTCCCCTTCAGCTGCACTCCCAACACCCAGTTCCAGGTTTGTTGAGCTCTCCCACTAGTGGAGAATGGTGGAGTCCAGCTTGGCAGGAGAACACATCCAATCCACCCAAGTCCCCTCCAGCATCACAGATCAGAATTTGGGTTTGCTCTGCCTACTGCCCAATTGTGCAAGGTGGCTGTGTGTATAGTACTGCATTTTCAGGCATGGGAACAAAGTTTCTCATGCTAGCCCTTTCCACACACAAGGCATTTATCCCAAAATAAATGCAAATTGGGGTGGGGGAGGCAAGGAGGAAACAAATAAGCTGGACCTGTGGCAACACTTCCCATAATATCTGTCTACAATTCAACATTGTATTTTCCAGTTTATCTCTTGATAATCCAATGGTAATACACAAGTCATGATCATCACCACATTCCTCAACAGACCTCAAAACATTCCCCCCAAAGAAGAGGCACTCTCTTAGATATTGCTGCAGCTGTGTTTCAACAGCTTGCTGGGAAATGGCAACATTACTTCTGAGTCTCAGTTTTACACCACGGGTGGGTGTGAATAACAATTTCTACATATTGTGCTGACAGTTTAAAACTAAACTATACATCTGTTGCAAGCAAGCAGCTAGGCTTTGATAGCACCGGCACATCTGGCCATAAAGAACGGTGTTATGAGACATATCAGAGGCAGCTAGTCAAACAACAGGTAGCATCTTGAGAAGGGATGAGAAAGACATTTCAAACAATGTTCTATCCAATAGCAGCCCATGTGGCTGGGCACAGCTGTAGAGCCACCCTCCCAACATGAACATCCAGTTTACCTGGATGGGTATGGGGCAGGGATGCACAGGTACACTAATGGGGGCACTGGATTAGTTCTGTTGGTGCACCAGTACAGCCCTGACTTCACCATCACCCAGCTTCACGCCATCTTTGTCCAGTTGAGCTGCAGTGATCTTGGCTGTGAGTCCAGGAAAATGTGATCTCTGACTTGCTGGCGTTTTCCCACCTGGTCTGGGAGGGCGGAGCCCTGACTGACTACAGCTCTTAGTCTGGATATTGTTTAGGGTTTTTTTTGTTTTGTTGATGCAGGGGGTGGTGGTGTCGCAGTTATTGACATTATTTTTTTCTATTTTGCATCCTATTATTATTTATGTGGAAATAGTTCACTTTGGGTGTGTATTCTTTGATGTTTTCTTTATGAATACTTTTGTTATGTTGTAATTATGTATTTTTTATGTTGTAAGACATAAGAGCATGGTTTGAACTATGGGAAAGCGGCATACAAATAAGAATATTACTATTATTAAATTTGTACACCACCCTTCATCCGAAGATCCCAGGGCAGTTCACAGCTTAAAAATACAAAATTAAAAACACAAAAATACACAAGAACAAAGTCAAAGGCACATTTAAAAGGACATAGAATGTTAATCAGCCAAAAGCCTGGTTGAAGAGGAATGTTTTCACCTGGAGCTTAAAGGTGCATAATGAAGATGCCAGGCAAATCTTCTTGGGGAACCAATGCAGAAAAGGCCCATTCTCATGTTGTTACCCCTCAGATCTCATGTGGAGAAGGCACACAAAGATAGGTCTCAAATTATGATCATCTAGTCTGGGTCGATTCATATGAGGAGATGTGGTTCTTGAGATATTGTGGCCCTGAGCTGTTTAAGGCTTTATAGGTCAAAACCAGCACTTTGAATTGGGCCCTAAATGGCACTATTAAGGAAATAATTGCAGCACACAGCTGTATGTTTCAAGGGAAACACAAGTCAACACATTGATCTCAATCTTAATTCAAAATTATTTCCAGATAGTTTTCCGATGCCTGCTCTGGGGCTTTGCCTTTGGCAGAATGGAACATCCTGGAACTTTTCGATAGATCCTAGACAGCTAACAGGAATGAACTCTGGAGGCTACAGCCATCCCTCTGCGATGTTTTTCTGCTGTGGTCCTGAGTAAAACAAACACAGCAATAAATTCTTTCTGATTATAGGAGATATTTTAAATAAATTAAATGTTGAAAAATGGGCAAGAATTTCTGCCTGTCTCTTGTGGTGTAATGCTTCATTGTCTACAGGAAATGTGAATTCCCCTTGAAAATATTATTTCAGTTGTTTTCTAGAGGGCATAAATTGAGCCAAATTCATTTCTAACCAAACACAGCCTAAGCCTTTGCTATCTCACATGGATATGATCATTTGCAACCATTGCTTATTTAAGCTATTACATGGAGTGTTAAAAATGTTAAGTCTACACACAATCAAAATTCTCACATGCAGCAGTACACAGAGTGGCTGATAATCCTGTCCAAAGATGTTGCCTGTAAAAGGTTGAAACTGTTTTGAGATCAAGACACCAAAACAGTTAAAGACCTGTTTTTCACATTACTTTCTAATATTGGTCCTTTCTTTTTAATTCCCAGACTATGCAATAAAATCTTGACATGAAGTCATTGCTTAAGCATGAAAATAAACACTCTTAGGCTACATACCAGTTCTTTAAAGGATTAATCTTTGTTTTAAGGAATTGCCACTTGCATGGATAAAGAACAGTCTGTATGTGTATTTTGACATATGCCAAAATACCAGATTATACTGAAGATTTCAAAAACAGCTTTATGATGGCTTTAGTTATATGGAATGTACACTTTGCATAAACAGAACATTACTGATAAAATACCTTTTGAATAATTTAAGAAGTTTAATAAAAGAAAAGGTGTGTTCATATTGGCGGCTTGTTGTTGGAACTTGTCTCGATCTTGGCCTATAGCACTGCAAATAAGTGTACAATTCATTTCACACAGCCAATGGAGCTTTCAGCTTTTGCTGCTCAAACAATGACATCCTATGGCGTATATATGGTAGCAAAGAACTTTTCAAAACCAAGTGTTTTTTGTGATATAGCATGGGTGTCTACTATTCAAAAGACAAATAATTTGTTATTATTCATAGAATCATAGAATTGTAGCATTGGAAGGGATCCCGAGGGTCATCTAGCCTAACCCCTTGTAATGCAGGAATATGCAGCTGGACCATACCGGGATCAAACCTTTACCCTTGGCATTATCAGCACCATACTCTAACCAACTGAGCTATTCAATAAGCAATCTCATAGGACATGGCCAAGCCTAAAGGAGTTATTTCAGTCTCAACCATTGAGAAAATGCACTGAGAGCATCTCATCCAAATGCTGGAACTAGAATTGCTTGGAGACAAGGAAGTCCCATGAAGTACAATGGAACTTATTTCAAAGTAAGGATGCTTAGATTTGCAACCTACATCGTCCTTTTTATGTTTAAACACTGTCTCACTGCAGTCAAGTTTTTAGAGCATGTCCATGCCACAGAACAGCTGTTCCCAATTAGCTATGTACCCCTTGTTTTTCAAAAGCCAAGCCATGGACCCCCTATTTTTGAAAAATTTGATATATCTATGGTTGTTTTTGTTATATGAATGATGCCACCGATTTCTTGGGTGGGATACACAGACCCCCCCCCCGGGGTCCACAGACCACCAATTGGGAACCATTGCCACAAAACATAGGAGGCTGCCTTCTATTGAGTCAGAGCACTGGTCCATCAAACTCACTCATTTCTACATTGACTTCAGCAGCTCTCCATTGTTTCAGACTGGAGTTTCTCCCAATCTTACTTGGAGATGCCAGGAGTTGAACCTATGACAGAGATGTGAGCTTCCCCCAAATTAAATTAATGCAAAGAACTGTGCATTCTGTAAACTAGCGTGAAGAATTGTACATTCACCGGCATTCATAGAGGAGACTGCTGTAAATGTGGAGGCACATCTGTCTGCTTATTCTAGCGCTGTACTCGTGTATCACTTGTTCCTGGCAGAGTGGAAAGAGCAAGAAGACGTGTGCTGTTGCCGACTGTTCCATGGATAAAGATAGAACTGCAGCCCTGGCAGATGAAATCTGGCATTGTTAGAGACCACTGAATTGCCAAGTAAAAAGGGTGACAACGTTTTCTGGGAAGCCTAAGCATACTCACAGCATGCAGCTGACAAAAATAATGTTGCAATCATGATCAGGGCAAGAAGACATCGCTTGCAAGTATAGCTGCTCTAAAAAAACAACAATGTAAGCTCTTTCACTGCACCACACAGCACAGCTACAGGAGCAACAGACACACAGAGAAAATGAATATAAGCACATTCAATTGACCAATTTAACATTTCTGCCTGGTCCCATTTGGCAAGAAAAGTGTGCTGGTCCCGGGGGTAAGGTACCTTGGGCGTAGCAGAGTCCACACGAAGAGGGGCAAGGTCCGAGGCAGAGAGCCGGGCGGGGAACAGGTACGCTGGAACAGGAGGCTGTGCAGGGAACAGGAACACCGGATGGTCGGGAACAGGAGGCCGAGCAGGGAACAGGAGTACCGGATAGTCAGGAACAGAAAGCCGAGCAGGGAACAGGAGTACCGGATAGTCAGGAACAGGCCGAGCAGGGATCAGGAACACAGGAAGGTCCGAAGCCAACAACGACGTTGCTCCCGCAACCTGGGGCCGGGCTGACTGGGCTTTTATCCTCTTCTAAGGCCAGGGGCGGTCCCGGCCCCCAGGAGCCCCGCCTCCTCTGGCCTTAAGGTGAGCACTCCTCCTGGGGGCAACCAGTTCCCTTCGCCTCTCTGCCCTAAGCCTCTGCAGATCAGGAGAGGCCGAAGGGTTACTGGGCCCTGGAGGAGGCTCACCTGTGGCCACTGAGTCGTCAAGCCTCTCTGGGGCCAGAAGGGTTTCACCTGGGGCCAGCTCCTGATGCACTGCTACAGGTGCAGGTTCTTCAGCATCTAGGCCTTGCCCCAGTTCAGCCGGCCCTGGAGGCGGGGACTCTTGTGCAGGCTGGGATTCCTCTGTTTCATCCTCCGAATCGGAATCCCAGGCCATCACACCATCCCCCCTCCCAAGCCCCCCCCCTCAACCGAGGGTCCGGACCCGGCTTGCCGGGGTACGTCGCATGGAACTCTCGGAGGCAGGCAGGTGCGTGGACGTTGGCCGCTGGTTCCCAGGAACGGTCCTCCGGTCCGTACCCCTTCCAGTCAATGAGATACTGCAGCTTTCCCCTGCGGTATCGGGAGTCCAGGATGCGTTCCACCTCGTACTCAGGCTCTCCCCGAACCAACACTGGCTGCGGTCGGGGACGGTTCGGGTGGAACTCATCGGGTGGGGCCACCGGACTCAAAAGGGACCTGTGGAAGACCGGGTGAACCTTCAGGGTTGCGGGTAACCGGAGACGAAATGCCACAGGAGAGACTTGGTCTACGATAGGGAACGGGCCGGTGAAGCGGGCGTCCAACTTCCGCGAAGGTCGAGAGGGGTGGAGGTGGCGAGTGGAGAGCCAAACCAGGTCACCGACGCGAAGTTCCGGCCCCACCTGGCGGTGGTGGTCGGCCTGGGCTTTGTACGCTTCCTTGGCCTGGTGCAGTTGCTCCACCAAAAGCTGTTGCTGGGACTGGAGCTCTTGAAGCCACTCCGTCACCGCCGGGACCGCGGACGCCGGCAGCACCTCTGGAAACAGCCGTGGATGATAACCATAACTGGCCTGGAACGGGGTCTGCTGGGTGGACGCATTCACCGCGTTCTTATAGGCGAACTCTGCCAATGCCAGGTGGTCGACCCAGTCATCCTGCTGGTAGCTGCAGTAACACCGGAGGTACTGCTCCAGCACCGCGTTTGCCCGTTCCGTCTGGCCATCGGTCTGTGGGTGGTAGGCTGACGAGAGGCAGACCTCTGTCCCGAGGGTCTGGTGTAATGCTCGCCAGAACCGGGATGTGAACTGAACGCCCCGGTCGGACACCACACGCTCAGGTAGGCCATGCAAGCGGAAGACATGCTGAAGGTACAGCTGAGCAGTTTCCTTGGCTGTGGGTACAGATGGACAGGGAGCGCAGTGCACCATCTTGGTGAAATGGTCGGAGAAAACCAGAAGGCAGGTACAGCCACGAGACGAGGGTAAGTCCACTATAAAGTCCAATGAAACCGTGTGCCAAGGACGCGGTGGAACTGGCAATGGCTGAAGTAGGCCGGGGGGTCGCCCGGTAGGTCCCTTGGCGCGCCGGCAGACATCACAACCAGCAACGTAGCGAGCCACGTCAGCCTTCAGGCGGGGCCACCAAAACTCTCGACTGACCAGATGGGTGGTCCGATACCGTCCAAAGTGCCCCGCTGCTGGGGCATCATGGGCCATCCGGAGAACCTCCAGCCGTAGTGGCCCTGGCGGGATGTACAGACGAACGTGATGCAGCAGAAGGCCCTGATGCAGGACCAGTCCCGGATACTGTGGGCTGGACCCTTCAGCCAGCTCCCGGAGCCGATCCTGGACCCAAGCGTCGACTCGCTGCTGTTCCCGCACCCGAACCTGCAGTGGCTGCGCCTCCTGGGTGGCCAGGAATGCAGCCGGAGGTAGGATCGTGGTGGGTTCTGCTTGCTGTACCGTGTCTGCGTTGTCTTCAGGTTTCCGGGACAGGGCATCCGCCTTCTGATTCTGAGAGCTAGGGATGTAGCGGATCCGGAACTGGAACCGGGAAAAGAACAACGCCCACCGGATCTGTCTTTGGTTCAGCTTGCGGGTGGTCTGGAGGTACTCCAGGTTCCGGTGGTCGGTTCTCACCTCCACCGGATGTCGTGCCCCCTCAAGATGGTGGCGCCAGACCTCAAAGGCTACCTTGATGGCCAGTAGTTCCCGCTCCCACACAGTATAGTTACGCTCCGCTGGTAGGAGCTGGCGGGAATAGAAGGCACAGGGTAAGAGTGGCGCTTCAGGCCCAATCTGTTGAGACAAGACGGCACCGAGAGCCGTACTGGAGGCGTCGGTCTCCACCACAAAAGGTCGAGAGGGGTCAGGATGTTGTAAGATTGGTGCCCTCTGGAAACAGGCCTTCAACCCCTGAAACGCCTCCTCTGCCTCCTTGTCCCAGGAAAACGGCGTCTTTGGGCGCAGTAGCCGGGTCAACGGGGTGGTGCGATGAGCATAATCAGCGATGAAGGTCCGGTAGTAATTGGCGAACCCCAGGAAACGCTGTAGGTCCTTGCGGTTCCGGGGTGCCGCCCATTCTCGAACCGCTGTCACCTTCCCCGGGTCCATTTGCACCCCATCTGGAGAGAGCCGGTGACCAAGGAAGTCCACAGTCCGCTGATGGAACTCGCACTTGCTGAGCTTTGCGTACAAACGGTGCTCACGCAAGCGCTGCAGCACGGTCCGGACATGTCCCTCATGGTGAGCCGGGTCACGGGAGTAAATCAGTATGTCATCCAAATACACCACCACGTACTTGTCTAACAAGTCCTGAAACACGTGGTTGATGTAGCGTTGGAACACAGCAGGCGCGTTGCACAAACCGAAAGGCATAACCAAATATTCGAACTGCCCGTACCGGGTCCCAAACGCTGTCTTCCACTCATCCCCGGCTCGGATCCGAATCAAGTTGTAGGCCCCTCGGAGGTCCAGCTTGGTGAACACCTGTGCCCCTTGCTCCAGCAGCTCCGAGATAAGGGGTAAGGGGTACCGGTCTGGGACGGTAATTTTGTTCAGGGCTCGGTAATCATGGCAAGGGCGGAGTTCCCCACATTTCTTCTTAACAAAAAGCACTGGTGCCGCGGTAGGCGAGGTGGAAGGCCTAATGAACCCACGCTCCAGGTTCTTGCGCAAGAAGTCCTGCAAAGCCTCGCGCTCTGGCTCTGTTAGGGAATATAAGCGACTCACTGGTAAAGGCGCTCCGGGTTGGAGGTCTATGCCGCAGTCAAAAGGCCGATGCGGCGGCAGCTGGTCTGCCCCCCGTTCCTCGAACACGTCCTGGTAGTCCTGGTACACGGCTGGGAGCGTGGGTGCTGCCTCCTCTGAGGGCGCGGCCGCCAGCGTTCCGGATTGAGCATGGGAACATGGGTCTGGGAAGTGCACGGTCCGTTTGACCCAGTCAATCTGAACGTTGTGGGCTTCCAGCCAGTCCATCCCGAGCACCAGGGGGAAGCGGGGCATAGAAGCAATGTCCAAAGTTCGCAACTCCCGGTGCTGCTGGAGACACAGGACCAGGGGCTGGGTCTCCTGAGTAACAGCACCTGAACGCAGAAGTCGTCCGTCAATCGCTTCCACCTGGATCGGTACTGGCTTGTTCCGAAGTGGCACCTGATGATGGGTGGCAAAAGCAGCGTCCATATAGGAGCGGGTTGCCCCTGAATCTACCAAAGCATGGGTGAGGATCCAGGGCCCCCCTGGAGGGTATAAACGTACCGAAACCATAAGATGTTGCAAGTCCATTGGTGCGGGCCCATTCTGTACGGTTTGGGACCCCCGGTAGCTAGGGCCATCAGCTACTGGGGTTGGCGGTTTCCCTGCGGCTGGCGTTTCTCAGGGCAGGACCGAGCGAAGTGTCCACTTCCGCCACAGTAAAGACAGAGATTTCCCTCCCGCCGCCGCGCCTTCTCTGCGGGGGAAAGGCGTGGCCGCACTGCCCCGAGCTGCATAGGCTCCTCCGTTAAATCAGTTGTGACCGTGGGGCTGCCGGAAAAAGCTGGTGCCGTGAACTGGGAGTGTCGGCGACCCCGGGCCTGACGACGATCCTCCAACCGGTCGTCTATTTGTAGACTCCGTTGAATGAGAGTATCCAGCGTGGTGGGGCGTTCCATTGTGGCCAACTGGTCCAGTACCTCGTCCGAAAGCCCTTCGAGATACTGGTCCCGCAGTGCCGAGTCATTCCAGGTCAAGTCCTGTGCCAACAGCCGAAACTCCGTGGTATATGTGGCCACCGTGGACTTGCCCTGTTTCAAACGCCGAATCGCCTGGTTGGCTTGACTCTCTTTCTGGGGGTTGCCGAAAGCGGCCTCCAAACGATTGCAAAACCCTGTATAGTCTGCCAGCAAGGGGGAGTCTTGCCTGAGTAGCGGCAACGCCCACTTGGCCGCCTGGTCCTTTAACAAACTAATCAAAAAGTGCACCTTGGTGCGGTCGTCAGGAAAGTTCCGGGCTCGCCCCTGAATATACAGCTTGGCCTGGGCCAGGAACATGGGAAAGCTGGCCGGGGCTCCATCAAATTTCTCAGGCAAAGCCACTGGGTACTTGCCCGGAGCCGGGGCGTCGGCCCCAGGAGCCGGTAGGGCTTCCAAGCGTTGCTGAAGTGCCACAACCGCGTCGCTGAGCTGCTGCACGGTGTGAGTCAAGGCCTGGTTCTCCTGGGCCAAAGCCACCAGTGTAGCCGCCTGTTCAGCCATGGCCTCTGGCTCTTCCCGAACGCACCCCTACGAAGGGGGAGTGCGGGTGTGGCGGGAGCAAACTGTGCTGGTCCCGGGGGTAAGGTACCTTGGGCGTAGCAGAGTCCACACGAAGAGGGGCAAGGTCCGAGGCAGAGAGCCGGGCGGGGAACAGGTACGCTGGAACAGGAGGCTGTGCAGGGAACAGGAACACCGGATGGTCGGGAACAGGAGGCCGAGCAGGGAACAGGAGTACCGGATAGTCAGGAACAGAAAGCCGAGCAGGGAACAGGAGTACCGGATAGTCAGGAACAGGCCGAGCAGGGATCAGGAACACAGGAAGGTCCGAAGCCAACAACGACGTTGCTCCCGCAACCTGGGGCCGGGCTGACTGGGCTTTTATCCTCTTCTAAGGCCAGGGGCGGTCCCAGCCCCCAGGAGCCCCGCCTCCTCTGGCCTTAAGGCGAGCACTCCTCCTGGGGGCAACCAGTTCCCTTCGCCTCTCTGCCCTAAGCCTCTGCAGATCAGGAGAGGCCGAAGGGTTACTGGGCCCTGGAGGAGGCTCACCTGTGGCCACTGAGTCGTCAAGCCTCTCTGGGGCCAGAAGGGTTTCACCTGGGGCCAGCTCCTGATGCACTGCTACAGGTGCAGGTTCTTCAGCATCTAGGCCTTGCCCCAGTTCAGCCGGCCCTGGAGGCGGGGACTCTTGTGCAGGCTGGGATTCCTCTGTTTCATCCTCCAAATCGGAATCCCAGGCCATCACACCAAGTATGACCTCTCTATCCCTGTCCATCAGATGTGAAGTGGTCCGAGTTCAAAGACCTGTTGCTATTTCTGCAGCAGAGTCCCAGTCTTCAGTGTCCTAGAGCTATCCAATCAACATGAATTTTTAAAGTTCCCACTCTTAGGGCTGATTGTAACCAATAGGATTGGAAGGTCAGGCATTGAGGAATGGCTCCCAGGGTCATTCTGGAGAAGGCTTGCAGGAAGAACACCAAAGAAGAGTTGCTTTGAATGTTACAAAACTAAGCATTTAGCAACACTGGAAACACAAGGTGTTTCAGATTCAAGAGAATAGTGCGCAAGTTCAGCTTTTGTGCAATGGAACATCAAGGAAAACACAGCTTCAGTCACTGTGAAATAAGGTGTTGGAGCACCCCAAATAATCTGCCCATGTACATGCACAGAAAAGACTAGATCTAGCTGAAAGGCAACACAATGAGATCTACATTGATTGTTGTACCGAATCCCTAATTATTATTCTTGCACAATTAAGATAATTACTGTATATTATTAGAAGGTTGTATGACTATAGAAGGTGGTGTGGCTTTAAAGAGAAGTGGCTGTGACTATTATGAAGGGACCCTGAACTTCTGAATGTGTCACTGCACTAGTGATCTCCCTGATACGCCCCTGATATCTCTCCTGGTATGCCCCGCAGAGGACCTTAAGGTCATTAATAACCATAGTTTAGAGGTCCCAGGCCCTAAGGAAGTCAGACGATCCTCCACCAGGGCCTTTTCAGTGATGGCTCTGACCTGGTGGAATGCTCTGTCCCATGAGACGAGGGCCCTACAGGATTTAACCTCCTTTTGCCGGGCCTGTAAGACAGAGCTATTCTGCCTGGCCTTTAATTTGAATTCAGCCTGATCTTTTATTTCCCTTCTCTTTCCTCCCCCTCCCCTTTTATGAAGATTACTCGCTCTGGGACCCCACAGCTAATTCTCCCCTGGCCTCCTCACTGGCCCAAGTAGGACTAATTCAGGCAGCTAGCCCTGGTGACTATCTAATGTCTACTGGATGGATTTCCCCCAAATTGATTTCTGAACTTTGAATTTTATTGTTATTCATGCTTTTATACTGTATTTTATGCTGCTTCTATGTTGTATTACAATTAAGTGTTTTAAATTTGTTGTTAGCTGCCCTGAGCCCAGTTGTCTGAACCTGGAAGGGCAGGGTATAAAATAAAATAAAATATTTATTTATTTATTATTGATAAAGAGAACTGCATTGAAGAAAGCTGGTGTGACCTACGAAGTCTGCAGTTTCATTCTTCCTTCATTAGAATGTATGAATCTGCTTTATACAGAGTCAACTGACTGGTTTCAGAGAGGATCTTTCCTAGCTCTACCTGGATATGGCAGTGATCAGGCCTGGGACCTTCTACCTGCAATGCAGTGTGTGGAGGTGTACTGTTTATTATTATTAAGTTGTGCATTCTGTGTTTTTATGTTGTAAACTGTCCTGTGACCTTTGAATCAAAGAATCATAGAACTGTGTATTTGGTAGGGACGTCGAGTGTCTTCTTATCCAACCCCTTGCAATGCAGGAATATGTTGGTGTCCCATATGGGGACTGAACCTGCGACACTGGGGTTATCAGCACCATGTTCTAAACAACTGAGCTAACAGGATGAAGGCCGGTATATAAATTTAATAATAAAACAATGTGCTCTGCAGCTGAGCTACAGCGTTTTCCATCAAGAAGCAATGAGCATCTGTACTTCCACATGCTCTTGCACTGCCACAGCCCAGTAATCAGAACCTCTGCTATCAGAGGAGGGGGGTCTGAGAAAATAGGAGAGGTGCAGGAACCAGAAAACACTGCTCCACCAGGGACTCTGGCTTCTTTCAGAAAGTAGGATGGGAGCCAGTTGTGCCTTCACCTGCATATCCTGAGCAGCAAGCCCTATCCTGCCCTCCACCTCCAACAACTAGTACTTAGAACATTCAGTGATGCAGGAGGACACTTCTTGGCTACCACAGCATCTTCCAAGGCAGCTGGAGGCTCTCCAGCTCCACCAGTGCCTGAGTAAAAAAGGCCACACCCTCCAAATACACAACATTGAATGCACAGTTTTATTAGAAGGAACAGAGCAAGAAATACCAAACTGACAACAAGTGTAAACCCTCTCTTGGCTCCAGATCACTGCTGGAGAAGCAGTCTAACTTGTGGCTCCTGGGCGCCTGCATGCAGCTGTTGCAGAATGCAGTGGCCAGACTGCTTGTGGGAGCCAACTATCCCCAGTACTTCTGGGATTTGCACTGGCTGTCAATCTGTTACTGGGCCACAAGAAAAAAGGCTAACAGTGCAGCCCTGGACATGCTCCACTCAGAAGTAAATTTCACCAACTTCAATGGTCCTTAGGAAAATGGGTGCAGAATTGCAGCCTGTGTTTCTTCTTCTTGCCCAAAAAAGGTGGTTTCCCCACATCTGATTTAAATAAATCCACAAACCATTGTGGGGATGTTAATCACTAAGGCTGGCCAAGCATCATCCAAGTCCCTGACTATCCCCAAGTCTTTCCAGAGCTGAGCCAGACCACAGGACCAGAAAAGAGATGTTCAGATGCTGCACATCAGTCTCTATAGTGCAGGATTATATGTTAAATGTATTTTGGACCCAAGTAGACCATGCATTTCATTCAATGCCAAGAAAGCCCTTGCATTTGATTTCCAGGAAACCTTGCACATAACAATTGCCTGTCCAGCTCAGTAAACCTTAAGGTGTTGGTAGAATCAATGCAAGCTTCACCTGGCCAGGCAGCAAAGTGGCTGTGTGATCACTTCAAAACATGATTTTCAGGGTAGATTGATATAGTACCATGCACACAAGAAGACGGTGTATAAAGTACCTGTTTAGGTATGTAACTCCATCATTTATTTCAGGACTGATGAGAATGTGACCTTTGAGGCTTCTCTATCTGGCCACCTGGAGTCTCCCAGGTCACACCTCTAACTGGCCTTGCTATGCGCTCTCAGCAACCCACTTTCTGCAACAATGACCCACCTTCCAGGAAGCTAGTATAGCTGCTCTACCTCTTCTGTCCAGCAACTTCTGATCAGAGAGGACCCAAGCAACAACAATAAAATCAACATTTCCCTTATGCAATATGGTGGTTCTTTGAACTTCTCTTACTTTTGCAAAAGGACCAGTAAGCTCTCTTGGACCATTCTCCATTATAGACCAAAGCTGAAGAAGGAACAAAACTCCCTTAATTGTATTCTGTTAGCAAGCTTGGTTTCCCACAAGGGGATGAAAGCCTTCTTGACACCTTGCCAGATGAAAAAAACATTCGATATCAGAGCTGTCAACCCAAATTGTTTCAAGTTCTACTGATAACTGACTCTGACAAATATTAACATGTCTGGTGTTTGTGTGTTGATTAGTTAAGTGATGAAACCACCTGCTAGGAGAACATCTCATTAAAAATGCCACTGTGGATGACAAAGGTTGGATTAAATGGGCAAACAGTATGCATAGCAGTTGCCAACCACTCTCTTGACAGCCTGCATTTTTGAAGGGATGAGACAAATAGAAGGGAATGGCTGTGCTAATGCCTTCCAAATTTAAATCACATCCATGGATCCCAGCACTTAAGTCAGAGGTCCACAGAGATTAAAGAGCTACCTTACATCCTTGTGAATGCAAGGCTGTCCACCCACTTGCAACTAATTTATATGTTTTGTAGAGAGTTTATTTTGTTCAGCAGGTCACCGCCTATCTCCAGAGAAGAAAAACAGCCATTGTTCTATTCCAGTAGTCATTCTGGAGTATTTTATTTTATAGATTATTTTAATGTCCTTCTACTCCTTCCTCATACATCACTCTGTGATGTTGGAGGAGGCTTCTCCAGAGAGCCTTCAAGAAACGAGGTCAATTCTTCACACGCACAACGTTCGCATAGTAAAAAAAAGTACTATTAGTCCACATTTGAAAATTAAAGAAAGCTCAACTGCTCAACTAAAAAGTAAATCAGGGTAATTTGCCAATTCATTTTTATTGTTTGGCAACTTGCCTTTTTGCAGACTCACATTGCAAACACTCAGAACTATTGGAAGCTGCCTTATACCAAGGCAGACCACTCATTCGTCTAGCTTGTTGTTGTTTACTTTACCTACAGAGTTTCCAATAGGGGTCTTTTCCACCTATACCTGGGTGGAACCTAAGGCTTTCTGCATGCAAAGTGTATGTTCTAACACTGAGCTAAAGCTCTTCCTCTTAATTGCACATATCCCATACTCTGGCAACAGTGGAAATCTGCTATTGTATCTGTCAAATAGACTACCTCCCCATAGCGTCACTGTGCTAATGTATCTGAAGCAAAAGCATCCCTCTTTGATTGGATCAAGCTGATCTCAGTTCAGGTGGCCAATTCACCATTCCAGGTCCTATGCACTCACATTTATACTCCAGTCCAAGGAGAGCATAAACTTTTACCCAGGGCTAGCCCAAGACATTTTGGCACCTGAGGCAAATCACAAAATGGTGTCCCAGTCCCTGCCAGGGAAGAAAGGGAGGAATGCAGAGCTACATCATGACTAGGGACAAGGGAAGGAATCCAATCAATCTTACTGGATGGTTGAAACTGGAATCAAATGGGGGTGGTGTCCCATTCTGAATCACAATGGATGGTGCAAACCCCAGGAGACCGCCAAAGGCAGTCCCCACCATTTCATCCCTAGAGGTGGAAGGAGACCAGCAGTACTTCCTATTTCTCAAGAGGTTGCTGTGGAAGTGGCATGGGCGTGCCATGACTGCAGCAGATCTAGCCCCTAAGGAGCATGCAACAGCTGCTACCGCCACCATGGCAGCAATGGCATGGAGGTCAGATCGTCTGCCCATGTGGATCCTGCCACCTGAGGCAGTTGCATCACCTTGCCTCATGGGCAGGCCAGTCCTGCTGTTGCCAAAACATTTACCCATGAAACCAGGGTTCAAGGTGCCACATGGTTACAACAAACTTAGGTGAAGCACAACAGATCAATCTGGCTTCAAAACAGGAGCCAAAAGCAAGGCCAGGTCAATACAGTGGTACCTCGGGTTAAGTATTTAATTCGTTCTGGAGGTCTGTTCTTAACCTGAAACTGTTCTTAACCTGAAGCACCACTTTAGCTAAAGGGGCCTCCAGCTCCTTCTGCCCTGCCGCCGTGCAATTTTTGTTCTTATCCTGAAGCAAAGTTCTTAACCCGAGGTACTATTTCTGGGTTAGCAGAGTCTGTAACCTGAAGCGTATGTAACCCAAGGTACCACTGTATCACAGGGAATCTCAGCAAGGAGGACAAGGGAGGCATTATATACTAAAGATGCCTTAACTGCACTCTGATTGCAGTTGCTGCCAGTGAAGGAGCAACAGGGATTCCTTACTCACAAGTCAACCCCTTACACACAAGAAGACCAGTTGCACTGAGCCCATTTCTGCATAGTGTGTCATCACTCTTTGGTCTAGACATGAAGCTTTTGGTGCTAGTATCCTTGAGGACTGGGGACTGGGCTCTACCTCTTCCACTGACAGTGGGTTCTTCACCAGGTAATTGGACAGATGCATGAACACAATTTATTCATAGCTTACACTTAGCAGAAAGCAACCCACTATGACATAATGGGGTGTTACAGAAAAAGACAGGGAAAAGCACTACACTGGATGTCTTATCTTTAAATGGGAGCCAATAGCCTGAGAATATAAAAAGTCTCAAGTGTCTTTCTCTCCAGTCCTGTTTAATCCTGTGTAATTCAGGAATATGGGGGAGAGGGCTACCATACGCAGCCAGGACAGATGATTGAATACAAGTGATGTGTATTACAACAGAGAACATTTGCATATAATGGTCAACTGTCAGGGCTACGTAAGTAGGAGGGTATGGATTCCGCTGATGGTTGAAATAGCCCTTTAAACACATGAAACAGGACACACAATTACAATCCTAAATTTTGTTATGAGTGGCAACTATGCCTGTCACCCTGCACACAGCTGCACCTAATTATGCCAGATTGAAATAGTGGGCAGGATTACAGCATTATTTCCCCATTTGGAAAAATCCCAGGCAGCTGCTTAACATTACATGTGCCATTATTTTATATCATTTAAACATACAGCATTGGACTCTGGCACAAATCTTTGCATTATTATAGTCAAGACAACAAAGGTCAGTGAAAAAGCCACAAGTATGCAGAGAACCTTTTTGAAGTCCTAGAAACTAATCACAAGTCCTACTTTTTTGATAGAGGCAGCCAAAGAAACTTGTTGACAACTTGTCTGCACTCGCTATTCCACTTTCATTATTGGCCATTCAAACTGCAGGCTTTTCCATTTTTATTTCTGGCAGTGGTGGAGTCTACTTTTGCTTTAGAAGTGATGATATTGTTGTCTAAACTGTCTAATAAAGGTTGCATTTGGTTCAAAATTAAGACTAGAAAAAATACAATCTTTTTAAAAGAGTAAATAGTTGGCACCCATCTGTCTCAAGAGACAATGGAGTGCGTATCTGGGAGTGAAGTCAAACTGTTGCGTTAGCAGCACCAAAGTGACCTCCCTGGGGCACATGCCTGGGCAGTGTGTATGGAGCTCTGTCCTGGGCTGCCCAGATGACAAGATCCCCATCTCAGCCTCGCTGATGTGGGCCAAAGGAAAACAGAGCACCAGCTTGGCAGCAGGAGTTTCTGAAAGGACCAGTCTGGATTTGTGCAGGGATTACTCCTTAGATTTTTCTTTTCCTGAAGATATCCCGCAAGGCAGTGAAGTTTACGGTCAGAGTTTTCCTTTTCCCGCTCAATCTGCTGGAGCCTGTATTTGCATGCAGGGCAAGTCCGTAACTCACGGTGGGATTGAGACACATCAGCCACCCTCACCTGTCTTAGCTAGCCAGTTAATGCTGTTTCTGGGGTGTGGTTGCTGTCACATGCTGACAGCTTCTAGGAGCCACAGGTGAGAGCCAAGCACAGGGTGGCGATCAAAGGTGGACAAACTACACCAGAAGGAGCACAACCTGTCCCCTACCATAGGTACTACCTCTAATGCTCAAGTATTATAAAAACAAGATGTTGATAAAGCTTGCCCACTAGACTAGCTACGGAATACGGCTTCTTTAAGGTGTTGTGAGTCCCATGTAAGCAGCCCTACACTTGCCAGGGAAGATTAGGATATGATATTTAAATCCCATTTATTTTAGAAGTAGGATCTGTTGAGTACATTGGGGCATAAGGCCAAGTAGGAAGAAAATAATCTTTTTCTCATGTCCCACCATCTTGAGTTTTATTTTCCCCATTTCCTCATTGGTTTGCAGTTGTTGTTATTGTTTTAAGGCCTGCATGAAAAAGCTGTTTGTGTTTTCATGTGTACTTCATCTAAGACATCCTTCCCCAACCTGGAGCCCCCCCCAAGGTTTTGCACTGCAATTCAGCTATACTGCCTGGGTCTGGTAGTAACCACAGTCCAGAACTTCTGAAGGGCACCAGGATTTAAAATATGCATTTTGTCGGCAACCCCTCCCAAATATAATACATTTTTGTGCACACTTTCCCATAATATATGCTTTTTTTTGCATGCAGTTATGAGTTGGATAACTGCCTCACCAAATTTGGAGAAGTGCAAATGTCAAGAGATAGCTGTATTTTGGTTTGCTTATTGGTTTGGGAAATGTGACACAGTTTAATGTGAACTGAACACTTTTCTTCCCCATGCTTATGAAGTGTGTATAGGACTGTAGCCTAAAACCAAGAAAAATAAAGGCTTCCAGCCCTTCAATCTTCACTCCGCTTAAACCCCAGTGATTTCAATAGGACTAACTTCTGAGTTAGCATTGTGCTGTCCAAGCCCCCTTAGACAGAATTTCTTCCAGGTGGGTCAGCAGCATTCCATTAAAATGACACTGGGTGATGTCACTGCTTCTGCCTTGCCCAATAAAAAGGCAAAATTCAAGATGGAATTTGCAAGATTTATTTCTGTTGTGTGTTGGGAGCGCGATGCTACTTCAGCTTCTCTCTTGTGTATGCATTTTCTGATTGCTCCCTCCGCCTTTCCTTCTGCTGACCCTCACACACAACAGTATGTGTCTTTGGCTGCACCTCCATTCCCCTGCAGACTAAGTCTTCGCCAGCCGGAAGCACATGCCGAAAGCTAGAATGTGAGTCAAAGAGCAGAATTTGAACAGCTGTCTAAATACCGTGTAGATACTTTCTTTTAAAACTCTTGCAGAAGAGTGTTATGCTAGTTATGTGTGTGGTATCCAAATCAGGTTTTTATAATCCATTATCTAATTAAAAAACTGGATGTTTCCTCATTCTGCAAACACATTTAGAGCATCTAGTGTTTTGAGAAAGCAAATCTATCTGCTTGCCAGTACATTCTCAGCCACTTTGATGGCATACTATGGGAACTTGGCTTACCCTGTGGAATATGGTGGCTGTCTCACATGGTTATCTGTACAAATATCAGAGGAATTGTACAAAGTGAACTTTAACTTGCTTGAGGCGTGAGCCTGCCAAAAGTTAAGCACAGGCTGAACTCTTACCCATTAAAATTAACAAGGCTTTAAAATGCTAAACTCTGGGCTGTGCCCTATACTTATATCCTTCCAATATAAAGGTGCAGCAAGTGATCATTCATTCTACTTGGGGAACTAGTGATCCATGGAATGCCTCAAATGCTTTTGACGACTTGTTTTCTGTGCGAGCCTTTGCTTGTAGAAATATCATTTTCAGCAATTTCCTGGAAGCTTGACTTAGAGATCTTTGCTGTCAAGAAGACTCACTTTCTCCATACATGGTGGAGTATAGTTGGGTAAATGGCATCTTCCTCACTGCCTGACTTAGCCGGGTGGGTGGAAAATACTCCTGAGTACAAGACTGCCAGTAATAAGTAAATAAAATCTCACCAGCTTTCTTTAAGTGAGGAGGGAGCCTTTTAGTCATTGCAGTTAATAGGTGATTGGGAATACGTAAATTGTTAGACACTGGCATCAATGGAAGCTCCCCTCCCATCACGACTAGGCACTGAGGGGGACGTACAGCAGGACTGTGGAGGTGGAAAAAGGATTCAACAGCACTCCCTGCACACTGTGGTCCCAATCCTGCTCAGGAGCTCCTGTATTTAGCTATTGCTAAAGGGGGCAGGGGGCAGCCATGAATTCATGCATTAAACATCAACAATACTTTCACTCATAATTCTGTAAATTAGGGGTGGCTAATGGGAGGTCCTCCAGATGCTGTTGGACTCCAACTCCCATCAACCATGAAATGATGTAAACCACATTGATCAACTCTTCCTGGAAATGAGACTTACTTACTTATTTAAAGTTGGAGTGCCTGAAAAGTGAATCCATGATTCTATAGGCAACTTTCTCTTTTCCAACAATACTGACAATGGAATAAACTCGTTGCATACAACATATGTGTCAACTGTCCCTATTTACCTGGAATGATCTCTATTTTCTGGTACTTATCCTTGTCTCTTTTTTTAAAAAAAGAAATACTTTCATTCTTCTGTCTTTTGTGGGACCCTTATGCCCCCCTTTTTAAAAAATGGCAGTGGCTGCATACTTAGCAACATTTGAGAGCAAAAGAAGAGCCTATTGGATCATGTCAACAGTCCATTAGTCCAGCATCCTGGTCTCACTGACCAGATGCCTCTGAGAAGCCTGCAAGCTGGACATAAGCCCAGCAGCACTTTGCCCAATTGCAGTTCCCAGCAACTGACATTCAGAGGCATACTGACACTGACAGTGTAGATAGAGCATAGCCACCATGGCTAGTAGCATAGTAGTTGTATCCTCCATGAGTTTGTCTAATCCTCTTTAAAACCATCCAAGTTGGTGGCCATCACTGCCTCCTGTTGGAACTAATTACATAGTTTATGTGCTGCATTACGTCCATTTATCTGGCCTGGAGTATTTATATTGCACTATAAATACTTGCAGCATCAAAGTGCCCCTCTTCTATATTTGTCCAAATCAGTCTTCCCCAGCTTGATATCCTCCAGATCTTTTGGACTGCAACTCATATAATCCCCAGCCAACTCAGTTGTGCCAGTTGAGGCTCATGGGAGCTATATTCCAAAACATCTGGATGGCACTCAGCTGGGGAAGGCTGATATAAATAGATGCTGATCAAAATATGTGTGAATTGCAGCTATTCTGAGTGAAATTGTTTTTTTAAAAATGAAATCTCTATGACCAGTTTTACTAATATGGAAACTTCAGAAGCCTGCATGAGAGTAGCTATTATACAGTGCATGAAGAGCATAGACTTGGGAAAGAGCGAGGCATTAGTAGAAGTAATATCCCATGCATGTATGTGTTTGTATGCGTGAGCGGCTTACATAGTTGTCCTTCGTCTTAGAACAGAGCTTATTCTAATTACACCAGTGTATCTCTGTTTTCACATCAAAGGTTTGAGGGTATTTAATCCAGTAACAGTGACAGTGACATAGCCTTTAATTAGCTGTGGCATAGGTACAAATCCACTGAATTCCAATGCATGACCACCAGTCTGTGTTTTATTGAATTAACACCATAGGGTGGTTGGGTTGGGCATTGGTTGAACCACAAATTGTAGACTCAAGACTGGCAAAACCAATGAGGCAAATGCTGAGTTGGCCTTTCTCTAAGACAGGGAATGATGTCAGTCTTAGATCACCCTGATCTTTAAAAGTACCCTGTGTCTTTCACACCTCTCCCTTTTCTCTTTTTTGTATCTCAGAGCACCAGAGAATGCAGACATCTCCTTAATTTACAGCTCTATACCCTCTTTTCAGTCTTTGCCTGCAGCACATAGATGAACATTTATTACGCCTGTGTGCTGAAGTACCCCCCCCCTCTGATTAAATGATAATAATCAAAAACCTGTATGTGTGGGATGATGTTTAGGACATCAGAGCTGATTCAGACCTTGGCCATGATCCAAAGAGCTACTTCAAGTATGGCCTATGGGATTTTGTGTGACCTTTCTTTTGCCAGTAGATCATTATGGCACACACCCAACTGCTTGTGGAACACATTTGGGTTTCAAAAGCAGTTTGCCATGTATGTAACATGGAGGGGTGTGGGGTTGGAGATGCAGGCCATGGGCATGGGGTGTGAGCTGAATATATATTCCCCAGCAGAGGAGGATTTAGGAGAGCACGACTGGTTTGGTTGCATTGGAAGCAGAGCTTTGGGGGCGCCACAAATGTGATCTAGAATGAAAGGCAAGAGGTGGTCACCAAATTTTGGTGTTGGATGGGGCACCACTGAAATTTGAGACCCCAGGGTTTGTCACTGTACCAAGCCAGCATTGCAAAAGCTGAGAGGAATTCCCCCACCAAAGGGTGTTAATGGGAGTCAGTGGAGTCAGTGGGTCGTGGCTGGGGTTGCACCATGTGGGTACATAGCTGCTGAATGCATAGCAATTGCCACTGCCTGAGGCTTCTGTTGGATACACTCAGACATTCAGAAATCATGTGCCTGAACTGTGCGGGTAGAGCTGCCCTGCCTTCTAGCAACACCCTCTGGCAAATCATGGGGCCTTTTCCTTTGGGCCAGATGACCCTTGTATAAACAGACAAAGAAGCACCAGTAGAAATCGAGGCACCATTCTGAGGGTCATTCTAGATGTAGATGTGAGCTTAGTTTTGAACTGTGTTGCAAAGAGGCAACAGTAATGGGATTATGCTTCTGTAAGCTCTTGTAGGAACCCCCAACAAGAACAAACCAGAGATAAAGCAGAAATACTATGGGGGAGGCATGGGCTTCATGAGGAGCCAGAAAGAGAAAAGCTGAGAGAAGCAGGAGAATAGAGAGGTTGAGAAAGGGAGGCATTGTTGGGACACATTCCATCCTGCTTGCAGAATGAGCAGTTTAGAGGAATGGAGAAAAGAGGGTGATGGCCTCTAAAGCATAAACCAAAGAACAGCAAGAGGAGAAAATGGATTTGGAGGGAGAAGTCCTCATACCGAAGAACAAATAACACGTGAAGACACAATAATAAGTGAACATGTGTAGCAGGGAAGGTAATGCCTTAAGAGGCCATTGGGTGGATCAGGGAGTCTATATCTGTAGAAAAATACCATGTAACAGCAGTAAAGCAAAGAAGAGGAAGTATATGTCAGCTACCCTTGCATGTTCCGTTAGAATGGGTGAAATATTTAATGCTGTGACATTTACCTAAATAGGCTTAGCAGCTGGCACAATGTCAAGGCTAAGCTATGATTTGCCAGGAAACTGGAAAAAACTCAAAAAAATAGAATGGGGAAAAATATCTCTGTAATATTTGCCCTTCCCGCCTATTTGCTATTGGGAAGTGGGAGGTTAGAGGCTCTTTTGGTAAATACAGGGCTTAATTTACAATAACTATATTTCAGAATATCATAAGTTAGGCAGAACAATACACTCTACAGTTTTTACTTTACTAGCAGTCTAGAATGTTGGCATCTCAGCAACAATATGGGAGCATATCTATGCAGGTAGAATTAAAAATACTTTATTCCAAGCACTGCTTCTCTTTACAGGATCAAAGATCTCCCCTGCTACACGGTTTCTTCCAGAGGTATAAATTTAGGCACCTAATCTTTCAAAACACTTGAAAATTCTTTCCTCCTCCAGCCAGCTTCCCTGTTCTCAGCCACAGATTCCTACAGCTGTGCCTCACTTTAAGTCACAGTTGATTTTAGAGTAATAAATACACGGCATGCAAACATCCTGTGGTATCTGCACAACCCATTCCAGCTGTAAATGTTCCCATCTCTACATCTAATCTCCTTCTGCAGTTTCAGCATTTACTTACTGGAGGATTGCTTTTCATGAAATGCAACCCTTTTGCTTTGCCTTTATAGCTACATATTCACAGTCCTGTGTTCTGCATTTCTTTTATTCAGTTATCTAAAATGTGGGATACTGCTTTTGCTTAGCTGAATAGCTTACCGCAATTCTTCTAAGGCTGCAATTTTATTTATAACATTGTTATCCTACCCATTCTCCAAGGAGCTGAGGGCAGTGTAAACCACCCCTCAACACACATACATTCTATCCCCTGTAGCAACGGAGGAGATACTGTATTCTGTTCACATTTAAGGGCAAACCTACCAAATTCACTCTTTCCAAAACAATATGTGAAATGAAATGCAGCCATTCTCTGAAATTCACTTGTCTCTGAATTTTGCAGTGCAGTTTCCCAGCCAGGTTGATGTGTACAAAAAGGCATATACATGAGTAAAATGTGCATAACAATATACTGGTGAAAAGAACTCACAAAAAGGAATTATATTAGGGATATTTTTCCTGCAAAAATGCATACATTATTAGGCTAAATTGCCAACAAAAATGTGCACAGTAAGAGAATTTTGCACTAATATGCAGGTGAATTTTTGTGAGGGCTTAAAATAGTTTCTTGAGGGTAAATCGCTTCCTTCTGAGTAACCATAACATCTGATTAGCGTATCTGTGAATGTCTTTCTTACAATGTGGCATTCACACCATCCAGAATAGGGCACAGTGCTGCTAAAACATGCTTAGTGTTGCAGTTTATCAACCTGATACAGTGGTGTCTCGCAAGACGAAAATAATTTGTTCCGCGAGTCTTTTCATCTTGCGATGTTTTTCGTCTTGTGAAGCACGGTCCATCGCAACTGCGCCTCTTCAAGCGGCTTTAAGAAAAAAGCGCAAGACGTTTTCATCTTGCGAAGCAAGCCCATAGGGAAATTCGTCTAGCGAAGCAACGCAAAACCGAAAAACCCTTTCGTCTAGCGAGTTTTTTGTCTTGCGAGGCATTCGTCTTGCGGGGCACCACTGTACTAAGCATATTTACTCAGAATCCCAATGATTCCATTGAACTCACTTTCAAGGAAACAGCTTCATGACTAGGCTGAACATTTCACCTCTACGTGACTTTCTCCCACTTAGACTCTAAGTCTAACACAGGGACCACAAATAGGTTATGAAATATAAAACATGCAAATGGCCATGTGGCTCCCATTTTGTTCCAGATTTATGCTAGGGAAGTTACTGCATCTGTTGGTTGGGTGCATGTACCTAGAGTGCAAACAGGCATGTAACTATTAGACATTATGTGCGTCAGAACTTTTCAGACACTAATATTAAGCTTATGTTGAAAAATGGAATGTGACATAGTCCCAAGATGACCAGCTTCTTTCATGTTTGAGATTGAGATTTGTCATAATCAAGATCTGTAGGAGATAGCAGCAGCTGTCCATGTCTCTGTATAACAGAAGTCTGCTATGGGATAGATTCCAGTTAAGACTGTTCCTAAAGACACTGATCTAATGAGAACTCTCTGACTGCTGAATGGCTATTGTAAATGGAAATTCTTAGACTTAGCAGCTGGAAGACCATTTCCCATGTTCCATATGGCATTCTTATGAGACGAGTTCAGAAGTTCATGATGACAAACTTATGTATTGAACTGATGAGAGACTGTAAGCCAAATTAAGGGCCAGCTGAGTCTTGCAAACTATTAGGTCACTGAACTTTACAGAGTTCTTTCTTTCTAAACTTGACTGAAACCAATAGATCAGAATACCGATTGCTTTTGGCCCTTGATTGACACATCTTACCAAAAACACACACAAATAAACTACAGTGGTACCTCCGGTTGTGGGTGGGATCTGTTCCAAAGCTCTGGTCGGATCCTGAGGTTGTTGCAACCAGAGGTGCCTGTTCTATGCACGTGTGCAGTGCGGTAGAGCGCTTCTGTACATGTGCGCGTGGTGAAATTCGGAAAAATACTTCTGGGTTTGCCGTGTGCATATCCTGAAGGATACGTAACCAGAGGTGCGCGTAAGTAGAGGTACCACTGTACTCACTCCTAATACCCATTTGTATTTTCCTTCTCTTTTTAATCTGCTGTACTGTTGGAAAATATAAGACAAGAAGAGATGTGGAGACAAATTAACCTTCATATCTCTTGAATGATATTTTGATTTGCTTTCACTATACTTGTTCACATTTTGATTCTAGATGAGCAGTGAGCCACTCTGATCCAGAATAGTAATCAACAGAACACTCAGTCTAGCTTTCTCTAATGTGCACCCTCCAGATGGGAATTAGATCACAACTCCTATCATCCCTTACCATTGGTCATGGGAGTTGGAGTCTAACATTATCTGTAGGAAACTTGGTTGGGGAAGGTTTATTTGAAGCCAACACATTTAAGGCTGGGTCATGCATGAAATACTGTTACAACATTTCCTGCATATGAACATCCTTTCAGTTTATGTGCTATTTCCTTTACATAAAGGTGGACCAGTGAGAGGCTGCGGAGTTATCCCATATCAACTGGCTTTTAGTCCTAAAACACTTTAGCCCCATTGCAGGACAATATACTTGCTTCAGTGGTTAGTGAATCCCATAACTATCATGCAATGCAATAGAAGAATGTACTTACTCTTATCATACATGCAAGTATATTTTTGTCTGCATACATTACAGACTTCTGCATACATTAATGGAGTCTTAATGTAGTGAAACGTCTGCAATACTGGTCCTGCTTTTGCTGCTGTCACAAAAATGATAATTTCATACTCATTTCTTTGTGTGCACATTTTTTCCTCCTTCCTGTCTAGCTTATTCCACAGATGGAGAGAAACTCATGTAAATCATTAACCTCAGTGCTCTCAGGAAATTAAGGGGCCTGATGTTCTAGGAGTAACAAGAAACACATTATCAAAATATAGCTCCAGAAATGCATGTTCATGCAAATGTTATTTCCAACAGGCAGGTTTTCTTGCAGTTGCACTACTTTTGGACAATATTATTTTAAAATGATGATGCAGTGCATCAGGTTTCAAGAATGGATCCAGGAGTATCTCACACTATGATTATCAGCTTTCAATGGGAGTACTACCCCTTCCACAGTGGACTGAACTCCAGTCCCCAGGTGAGATACCTACACCAAGATTGTTAACCATTTTTTTCTTAAGGGCTACATTCACTTAGGACTAATACTTGGGGATGGGTGCACATACTCTTGCACACACACATACACACATAGGTACACAGCATCCATTCTCAGCTGATTTGTGTAGATCAACTAAGAAGCGGGTAATTGTCCTTTCTCTGCTCATCGAAAGATTCATCTGATGACTGGGGAGGACTATTTGTATGCAGGACATTGGGAGTGAAAGGGAAGAAGAAAAAGATGGGGGTGTCCCTGCCCAGTTTTGGCCCAGGTCTAACTCCCAGTTTGCATACAGTTGCCATTAGATTACTCCCAAGGAGTTGACAGATGCTCCCGCCCCGCACTGCCATTCTACAGAATATATAAGCTAAAACTCATTGTATGCATTCTAAGTGTGTAGTGTCCTTCATCCTGGGGGATGAAAAACTCAGATCCAGAGTGTGGTTTCTGCCCAGATCTTCATTGCTCAGATCAGTATAGCCTGTAGGGAAAATAAGATTCAAAGGCCATATCTTGAGACAATCTGCTTCACCCAGTATTGGAATCATTTGAAATAAAAAGATTAATTTTGGAAGCACGTTCATCTATATAATGGAAATTCTACCCAGAAATGTTAATTTTAGTTTACTCCAGGTTACCAAGTTTTTTCTAATCTCTAACCAAGTTTTGGTGTAATTATCCTGAAATAAGTTTATGTTCTTGGGGGTGATCCAAATACCCAAGTATTTCGCTTTTGAAGAGATTTTCAGACCCAATATTTTTTCTAAGTCGTCCTTTTCTTCCATGTCTTCCTGTGGGAAGGGAAGAAAGCTAGGATTAAACACCTGATCTTAATAGACATAAAAGAGAGAGGAGGCTTTTCCCTACCCGACCTAAAACTTTACTACGCGGCAGCCTGTTTCACCTGGCTAAAAGATTGGTGCACGTTGCAGGATCCGGACCTCCTGGACCTGGAAGGTTTCGACAACCGTTGGGGTTGGCACGCCTACCTAATATATGGAAAAGCGAAAATTCATAAAAATTTTACCAACCATATAATAAGAAAGTCACTCTTTGCTGTATGGGAAAAATATAAAGACCTGATGGAGCCTAAAGTCCCGTGGTGGACTTCTCCAGTAGAAGCCATAGCAGTAAAACGGAAAAATACTCAGGAAAGCTGGCCAACATATAAAATACTTCTAAAAAATGAAGATAACCAAATAAAATTAAAAAAAAATTGAGGAAATAAGAGAACACATTTCAGACTGGTTCCAATACCATCAGTTATTTGAAAAATTTAAATCTGACAAACAAAAGGGGTTCTCAGTAGAAATTTCTCGATTCGAATCTGATCTTGTAAATTCTGAAAGAAAACTCTTTCCAAAACTTACCGACTCCTCCTTGACTGGACAGTCAAGGAGGAGGAGGTAACAGTGGCAATGGTGAGGTGGTCCCAGGATTTTGGCCATTCAATAACCATGGCCCAATGGGAAAATTTATGGAAGATCAATTGGAAATTCACAAACTGTTACACGATTAGAGAGAACTTTCAAAAAATGCAACATCGATGGTATCTAACACCATGGAAACTTTCAAAAATGTATAAAAATGTGTCAAGTAATTGTTGGAGATGCGAAGACTCAGGAACATTCTACCATATGTGGTGGATATGTAGGAAAATACAGGTATTCTGGGAGAGTATACATGCAGAACTGCAAAAAATGCTAAAGATCTCTTTCAATAAAAAACCAGAGGCCTACCTCCTGGGAATAACAGATTTGGATATTCCACAAAAGAGGAAGGGTATCTTTTTATATGCGACGGCGGCAGCAAGAGTTTTGATCGCAGCAAAATGGAAGAGTAATGAAATCCCCTCTATACAAGATTGGATCCAAAAGCTGACAGAATATGCCAAATTAGATGGTTTATCAGAAAAGATAAAGAATAAATCAAAACAGGAATTTGTTTCTAAATGGGAGGTTTTTAAAGAATATCTGAAAAATAAATATAGTAGTTTAAATTCTGTTGCAGCATTCGAGGAACTTCAGTAATAGTTGCTAGGTAGATAGAAGAAATTAGATTTATTGAGAATAAGTTTAATTATGAAAATGTGTATTGGCAATAAGTAATATGAATTTGGAATATGGAATAGACGGGAAGTTGGGTCTTTAGTGTTAAGACCAATAGATGTTTTATTGTTTGCCAAGAAAATTATGTGTCTATGGTTATTTTTCTAATTTGTGTCTAATTTTGTATTTGTGTTTCTTTGTGTGTGTTTTTGTTGTTGTATAAATAAAGATTTAAAAAGTATTTTTTAAAAAAAGATTCAAAGGCACAACAGATGTTATGATGGCTAAGCAAACTAAGGCGTCAACAAGTGACCTGCTCCCTTAGGTTCCACTATGTGGGAATAGGGCAGGCACTTCAGCATGGCATATGGAACTGTGTTTTGGACTGGGCATGTAAAAGGGAACTCCTTCTGAAGGGTTGGATCCAGAGCCATCCCAATACATTTTGGCACCTGAGGACAACCCCAAAATGGTGTCACTCCTCCACCAGAGAAGAAGGGCTGAGTGAAGATCTACATCACATCAGGAACAAGCAGTGAATAAAGATTTACATCAGTGACAAAGAGGGAGCGAAGATCTACCTCAGGAACAATGGGGGAATCAAACCAACCTTACCTTATGGTTGAAGTGGGAATCAGAGGCTGTCACGTGGGAGAAAGGGGCCAGCTCTGAATCACACTGGGTAAGTGCAAAGTCCAGAAGACCCTAGAGGGCAGCCCCTGCCAATTCCTCCCTGGGGCTGGGAGAAGATCAGCAGCACCTCCTATTCACCAAGTGACTGCTGTAAGAGACAGCATAGAGGAGGGTTGCCGAGGAGGTGGCAGATCCAGCCTCCAAGTAGCACACCATAGCCATTGCTGCCATTACAGCAGCAACAGCAGGTGATGCATTCCTTGGAGGCTGGATCTGCTCCCCATGTGGAACTGAGGCAGTCACCTCAACTTGCCTAATGGGTGGGTAGGCCATTGTTGGCCCTGAGCTGTATGCTCCCACCCGCAGTAGCATCTCTGGGACCTAGGCAACTGAAGAGGCAATAGTGGCAACTCCAAACCAGTACGAGCAGCAGATTACTCCTAAGAGGATGGACTCTGGAGCTGATATCGGGGCAGGAGATGAGGCTGGCATGATAACTGGAGGTGAAGTAGATGCAAAGTGCCTGGGTAACCTGCAAGAGGACAAAGCAGTGTACTGGGGACTATATTGCTTGGCCCCTCCCCAGACTCTGACTTATCTGTGATTCTTCTGTCTACCAAGACCCTGACACAACCCCTCCCCAGGATCATCAATGGGCAACTCCTCCAACTCTTCAAATCCCTTGTCCTGGTCTGGTCAGCCCCTCCAAAACACTTCCCTGGGACTCATGTCACATAGAATGAATGTGTACAGCAGCAGAAGGGGAGTTTTTTTTTTTTTTGCAGAGGCTGGTTCCACCCCTGTTTTGAGACAAGAACAACACCTGAAGCCAGCTTACATTCATGCCTTCTTTCTACACACTTTGAACATCTGGGCCTCGAGAAAAAATCCAGTAGGGTAAAAAAATGATAATACTGTTTCCCTTGAAGTTTCAGGACTTAGGTTCTTAAAAGGGAAAACTGCGTATAGAAAGATTGTGTTTTTAAGTAGAATGCACACCTGTTTATGAAAAATAGCTACAGATAAATATACAGATGGAATACGTATGCAGAACTTGCTGTTCACAGTCTATAAAGCAGCAATAAATCAAGAATAAATCATTGCAAAGCAGAAGCTTTGCTGTTTTCCACAGCTCCCCCCCTCCAAGAAACAGCTTCACAAACATGGCAATATTAAAGGGTTATTGGGTGTTTTTTATTTTAAAAAATGGATTGTGGACAATATGGATTTGATTACCACATGCTGGGGGGGGGGGGAGAACCTTGTTGGACAATGAAATTGCACTATCATGACTCCTTTCATTTTTGTTTATTATTTATTTATGTAGTTTAAAATTACAATTGTACCTACTTTAAGAAAGTAGTGGAGATGTAGGGATTTTCTCTGCACTTTAAACTGTAATCCTGTGCACACTTCTTGGAAACGATTCCTATGGAATGCTTTTGGATTTACTTCTGAGTAGACATACCTACAGTAGGACTGCACTGCAAATACGCTAGAAAAACTGTCTCTTCTTTCTCTTTTTTCTTAAAGTAGATGGCCAATGTGAAATGTAATTGAATAATACAACTACTTGAATGCCAACTGCTTACAATGCATTTGGGTAAGATGTTGACTGATGAAGTGTTTCTGATACTTATCCAGATAGATGCATCTTGCAAATGAGTTGCAGGAATCCAGACATCTCAGCACTACACAGACTACAGAATTCTTGTCTCATTATTGAGCTTCTATTCGCCCTGTTTGGCATTAAACCTGGAGTTGGTTGACAGGAGAACAAGATTTTCTTCATCTGCTTTACAGCTCTTCTTTCCTTTGAAGCTGTAGACAGACAATGTTGCTGTGGTCATGCAGATGTCCGTGAAATAATTGCCACCAATGTGAACGGGACTTGGATTAAATGTTTTGTTTTATTTATTAAATTTGTAAATTTTAGGAGTAGAGAAAGGTGAGCAGGCCTGGTGAGCAGGCCTGGCACCAGCCCCCTGCATGGTGGGCATGTAGCGCCTGGCGGGACTCACTGCTGTTGCCATTGGGCTTCTGGTGCTGCCACTGTAACTAGTGTGGCTGAGCTGGGTACTGGTGGTGCACATGGTGCATGTGTGCTAGGCAGCACTACCATATCAATGGTACTGCCCCTGCCTCCAGCACATGCACACTGGGAGTGAAAACAGTATTATAAATGATTTGGAGTCAGGGGTACGTAGTGAGGTGGCCAGGTTTGCAGATGATGCCAATCTTTTCAGGGTAATTAAAATAAAAAGGGATTGCAAGGAGCTCTGAAAGGATCCCTCCCAACTGGATGAATGGTAAGAACACTTAACACACATGGCTTCCCCGGAAACAGCAGTTTGCCTCTCACAGTGCTAGAGTTTCCTGTACCTTAGCAAACTGCAGTTTGGGCCTTTTAGGAAAGTATTTTTTAAAAAAATTAAGTAAATTATTTGCTTTTGGTTTGCTGATTCTGATTTTTCTGAATAATATTTTCATTTCACTTTTCATTTGTATACCGCCTTTCACGAATCAAATATGCATTCTCCTGATTGTCTGCTGCAAACTGTTTTATGCTTTTTAAAAATTATATTGTGCTTAGCACAGAAGGGAATCTTCCAGTCTATGAGCCATGCCACAAAAATTAATCATACTGTTTACGGATTAAGACATTGCTCATCTTGACCAAAGAGTGTCTGCGGTCATTTATCTGCCTCCAAGGAATTGGTTAATGTCTCAGGGTATGCACTGCTACACTCCTAACCTTTTGATTTCTACACAGAAGCAAGACTACGCAGAAGCATATGCAGACGGAATTCCATTTACACAGACGCAAGACTTCTGTGTAAATGGAATTCTGTCTGCATAAGCTGCGAAGGGCCACCTTGGAGACTTTGAGGCTTCCATTTTACAAAACAGGGCTTGTAACCTATGCTTGCCCATCATTATATTCCACTGGAATCACTGTGACTTTTTTTTTGCATCTCAGTTAAACTAAACTGCAGCCATTGGCCCTGTTTTCAGGAACCATCATGCACACACAATAATATCTTAACAAGTCTCCAAATGCATAGCAAACAAGCATCTTTTCACAATATATATTAGATTTTGATATTTATATGTTGTATTTTACATTTTATGAAAGCTGCCTCATGATGGTTCTGCAAAAAAGGAGGCATAAAATATACTTTAAATAAATAAATAAATCCACCTCTGGATTGTGCATAAGGTTTCAGCTTATTGATGTAGTATGTTTCTAGTGTATTTGGAAGTGTGGCCCAGTCAAATGAACCTAGTGAAAACCATGTCTATAGGCTGAGCATATGGAACAACTTCCAAGAGCAAAACACTCCCTCCTCAGCAGATGGAGATGCTAATCTCGGTGCAATTTGTCATCCCTGGAAAATCAAGGAAGGTCAATAGGGGACATGCTCCCTTAGTGCCCACAAGCTTTTGTTCACTTGAGTATTACAAACTCATTTTCAAGCAAATTCATCTCTCAAGCCTTAATTCTCAAGCTCTTAAGCTCTCAACTCTTGACTCCTCTCCCTGCTGCAAATGGATTTGTTTAATTTTTAATATTAACTCACTGAGTTTGCCATCTCATACTGAGTTTGAACCAAGACAAAGGAGCTCTAGCACATCATGGGTGTTAAGAGCCTTAGCAATGCCTGATGTTGTTGTCAACAACTGTTTTATGAATTACCACTGTTAGTTATGTGTTTATAACTGTCTGTGCTTTTCTGAATTTAGTTTCTTATGATCTTGCTATTTAAAATTCTACTCCACCACAATGATGTGTAAATATACTTGCATAACACACCATACATTTGATGAAGTATAGTCCACAAAAGCTTATGCCATAAGAAATTTGTTAAGTCTTTAAGGTGCCAAAAGATTAAAAAAAAAAATGTTTTTATGAAAGAGTTTTTTGGGTTACAGAAGTACATACAGCACCTCTGCTTTCAGTTCACAGAGTCCTTCCATGGATCAGTAACATTCAATGTGCGACACTAATGTTATAGACAGTATAAGGTTGGAGGAGAAGAGAACTGGCAGTATTGAATATTTTCCAAGACAATAACACACACTCACATTACAAAGACCTCATAAGTCACCCACTCTCAGCAGCCATGAGCATCATAGCTGGAGACTGGAGGGACCTGTCAGGAGTAAAGATGGAACACTGGTACCAAACTGTATGGGAAACAGCCCTACTAGAAAAGCTAAGCAACGAACTGAAACTAGCATGGGGACAAACAAAAGACTCTTTGTTGTTGTTGTTTTATATAAACTAAAGGAACTCATTCCCCCAGGAGGCAGTTATGGCCACCAACTTGGGTGGCTTTAAAAGATCAGACAAATTCATGGAGGAGATGGTTATCCATGGCTACTAACCATGATGGCTCTGTTCTGCCTCCACGGTTAAAGGCAGGAATGCTCCTGAATAAGAGTTGCTGAAAGCACATGAAAGTGCTCTTGTGCTCGAATCCTGCTTGCTGGTTTCTGATAGTCCACCCACTTTGAGAAGAGGATGCTGGACTAGACGTGCCATTGGCTTGATCCAGAAGGCTCTTCTTATGTTTCTTAGAGATAAAAGGTAGAACCTAAGAGTTAAACTGCCAAACAGGGATTGGAAAATGCTGGGATAGAGCTTGGTTAGGGCTCGGAAAGGGTTTGGTGATTTGGAGATTGCTAGGCTGGGCAACAAAAACTATCTCCCTGAGATGAAAGAAAAGATGCTAGAAAGAGTTAGAAGTGTTTTATTGGTTTGGTGGGGGGGGGCAGCCATTGCAGGAGGAATCAATTTAATTAGAGCCAGGTTTAAAGTGGAAGTTTAAAGTTCTTTATTACTTCTGTAAAGTGTTTTGACCGAAACAAAGTGTCGTGCCTTATCAAAGTAGCCATTAAGCCTTAACTCTCATTGTGTGTGTGTAAAAAATATTCTAGTTTTGTTTCCAACATGCTTAATACTTACTTTAAACCTTTGATTGAGGAATAAGTGATCACAGGTTTTTCCTTTCACATTTTAAAAGCCCTCGCTTCTAGATATTAGAAAAAGCTACCACATACACAAAGTCTCAGACCTCTCAAATATTAATGAGAGGGTTAAGGCTTTAGACACCCCAAACCAAATCACCTCACCTCACTCCCATCTTTGCTGAGGGATTTTGCCGCAGCATATTCTAGGGTAAAGCTGTGACTAAAGCCTATCCACTCTGTTCTCCCTTGTAGCTTCACTAACAGGCATAGCTGTCAAGTGTCCCTTATTTGAAGGGACAGTCCCTTATTCCAGCGCCATGTCCCTCTGCTGTCCCTTATTGATGGATGTCCCTTAAATGTCCCTTAAATGATGTCCCTTAAATTTCAAAGGAAGCAGCTCCTCTCCCTCCCTCCCTGCCGACCAGCAACTGTGTTGCTTGGCTGTGTTGCTCATGTCAGCATCGCCCTTGAGCCAGTGCCACTAACTGGACTCATCCACTTCAGCCCCGACTGGGATAGGCGAGCTGGGTAGCACTTCCAGAGACCACCATCTGCAGAGGAACAGGTCAAAGTGCTGTGGACTCACAGCTTAGAGTTGTGAGCACCGGTTTCACTCCCACAAGAAGACAGTTGTCGCACAGCAGAGTACAGCAGAGTCTAGCAGAGTATATAAACAACTCGGAGAGCAGCTCTGTAGAATATCTTCTTTATTCTATAACTACAACTATAATACAACTATATACAGAGCTAAATAGGTCTAAGCATAAATGAATGCTGAACCGCACTGAGTGTCTGCAGCTGCTCTTAGCAGCAACCTTATCTATACACATGATCTCTAACACTCAGTCTCTCTCTCTCTCTGACACACTGACTGACTGACTCTTTGATGTGGTGCTGGCGCAGAATAAGTAGAGAGCAGAACACACCTCCTCCTCTCTGGAGAATCAGCAGACTCCTCAGGAGATTCTTGGATATGGGAGGGGTGAAATCTCCTCAGCTCACCCAATAAGAAGTCTAAGAATGACTGGGGGGTGGAGCTTGCATACCTTGTGTGTGGCTAGTTAATGCAAGCTGAGGGGTTTTTTGAATGCTGGACGCCATTTTGTTGCACGTGCTGCTGCAAACTTTGCAGTGCAAAGCCAGGCCGGGGAGCCATCTTAAGTTGAGGCTGCATAGGCCTTGTGGTGCATGTGATTCAGATTCTATTCAGTTGAACCTCTGGTTACAAAGTTGGTTGGACAGTGTTCTCGAAGCTGCCCAGCATGAGTTTGACCAGACTGCAGGAGGACAGGAAGACTGGAGTGCCTGGAACAGGTGAGGCTGCAGGTCCCTTATTTTGGCTGCTGGTCCCTTATTTTCAAGGCTGCTGGTCCCTTATTTTCAAATCTGTAAGTTGACAGCTATGCTAACAGGGGCCATGGCTCAGTGGTAGGCCACATAGTTTACATGTCAAAAGTTCCCAGTTTAATCCCCAGCATCTCCAGGTAGGAATGGAAATGTCCCATCTCGGAATCTCAGGTGAGCTTCTGTCAGTCAGTGCTGATGGTATTGGCCAAATGGACCAGTGGTGTGGCTCAGTATGAGGCAGCTTCCTATGTTCCTAGAAGATGTCACTACAGAGGCAGTGGAACAAAAGTACCTGGGTTGTAACATTCTCCAGGGCATAAGCTCTTCCGAGTTGTGGGACAAAAACATTGCTGTGTTTCATTTTGTAGTGCAATATTTTTTGCTGTCAGTACCTGGCCTTTCCTTAGATAGCTCCTAGGAAGCTTGCCACTTGGGATTTTACCTAGAAGCCAGAATATATTGCATACAGCAATTTTCTGTACCTTTTAAAGTGCAATTGAAAAGATTGAATTGTGTGGGCATATTTGCTTGCTAACGCTATTGCAGTCAGAGAACTCCTGTAGCTATAGGTTCAGTATTCCAATTCCTCAGGGCGCAATTATTTGTAATGACACACTGCATAAGCTAATGGCAAAATGGGCTATTAAATTCATTTAGAATTTGTGATAACATGCAGAAATAACCTAATCACATTGAAATACAGTGCACAAAAAAACACCTACCTCCAAACTTAGCTGAAAGTGGTTCAATTTGGGCTGCACACAGAAACGCTTTTGGAAAAGAACAGCAACAACAACAGACTAGAGCCACAATGAGTTTACTTTGGTGTGTGATTCTGAAATAGGAAACAACTAAATCTATCACAGCAGTTTACAACATAAAACACAACAGCCCTTGATTAAAACTAGGGGTGGCATCAGCAACCATCATCCTTGGGCAGCTGCTTTAGCCATAGCAGGGCCCACAGGCTCCAATGATTTGTTCTTTCTGCCTGACCATCTTATGGTGTGGGTTTATTTGGCAGTGGGAGCTGGGTTCAGGAAGCTGCCTTTCATTTTACATGACCCACAATGCTCCAGAGAGCTCACGTATTTGTCCCACCCACAAACATTTGTTTTAAATGTTTTACTGTGTCAGACTAGTACAGGAAGAGGCATCAGTAACAGAAAGCTGAACACTGAATGATAACACATTCCTGGAGTCTTTCTTAGTAAATTGTGTGTCAGTAATCCTATTGTGATAAACCAGATTTGACGGAGAGAGATCAGGCAGGATACAAATGCCCACCAGCTTATATCCAAGCTGGTGTTCAGAAGAAAGATATGTGCCATCAAACTGCAGGCAATTAGACAGGCAAGGCACAGAGTCATAGTGACACCATTTGGACAGGTGTGGTTATTTCTAGGTGTGGTCTCAGGTCTGGTTTAATATTATGCTTGTGGCACAGAGCTGAGATGAAATATTTCCATTTCAAGAAGAGTTTGGCTGTCCTGCAGAATCTGCATCAAGATGCAAAAGTGAGTTCCCTTTGAGGTGAAGTAGATTCCTCAGATGATATGAACAGGAACATAAGAAAATGGTCAGTGAGCCCTGAGCATACATTGCAGCCCTGCTGCCCTGCTCCGCCTCCTCTTAGTAAGCTAAGACATCTGAAGGCAGCCCTGTTCAGGGAAGCTTTTAATGTTTAACAGACTATTGTATTTTAATGTTTTGTTGGAAGCCGCCCAGAGTGGCTGGGGAAACCCAGCCAGATGGGCAGGGTATAAATAATAAATTATTATTATTATTATTATTATTAGTAGTAGTAGTAGTAGTATATTAAGCTATAGCAACACTCAGCATTGGTAAGATGGGAGGGCAGCACATCCCCACCTGTATGGTCCTGCCACCTACCCCAATTGCAACAGAAAAAACTAACGAGATAGTTAAGAGATCCATTTGAGAATGCCTGCTGAAAATATAATTTCTTATCATTAGAGATGGCAAGGCTACTTACATGGGAGACATGTGTTGCCATTTCCCAACCTTTATTATTATTATTTTCTTTTAAATGACAAACAGCCAAGAACAACAACTGCTTTTCATTTAAGAATGAAAATTGGGAGACTTTCAGTACGATCCTGTACATGTCTGCTTTTAAAAAAAACAGCCCCTTGGGATCGACTGGAATTATTCCCAGCCAGAGAAGTGGGTATAAGATTGCAGTCAAATACAGTCAGTTTAGCCCTGACTTCAGAAGTTATTGATTACAAGATTCACCTACTTTCCCTATCACTGTATTTCCTGAAGCTCATATCTTCTACAGTGTGTAGACTTACGAGAGCATATAGACAGGCATCTTGACTGATGGTGACAGGTAATACAGATCAACCACAGCAATTGCAGGTGACAGATGGCAAGGACTCCTTGTTGCTACATATACTAATTACGCTTCTTAACCCTGTAACCCATTGCTGTAAAAGCTGATCATCCCAGAAGGATTACTCCTCCTGCTGCTGCCACCTCAAATACCCTTTCACCAATGCTACTTTCGACATTCCATAAATAGCACACTGCTGCTAAGTGCTGTTCAGAGTACTTATGATTCATTTTCATGTTAACTAACCAGGACAGCATTTTATGAAACACAGCCTAAGAACGTCAGAAGGGCCCTGCAGGATCAGGCCAAAGGCCTATCTAGTCCAACAATCTGCTTACGCAGTGACCAACCAAATGCCTATGGGAAACTGATTGACAGAAGCTCTCTAGGGTCTGGGGCAGGAGATTTCAGAGATTCAAACTGGGCCCTTCTGTATGCTATTGCACTGAGCTATGACACTTCTGCCTAGTTGCAAACTGGTTTGGATTACAAGATATGGACTAGAGAGCTGATGAGATTGAGAATACAGTTCAGCAGAGGGCCCACATAACCCTTCCATGTTCAGCCATCACAGCGACAATTCACCATCACTGTATTTCTACTACTCTGAGAAACCCTTTTTTTATCAGGAAGTGGTGAATTATGGCCAAAATGGCAGCACCCGCTACTTATCATCACATTTGTCAGATTTATTCAGAGCTTTTCTATTCAAATACGTTATTTGCAACAAACAGAAGATACAATGAAATGACGAAATAATTCATACATTTATGCACCCAAAGAAATGAGCAGATTCCAGCAGCTGCGTTATGGTATGGTGAATATGCATGTGTTTGCCTAACTTCCTGCTATTCTTTCACAGGCATAGCAAGTTGCCCCAATACCCTGAGCATCTGGCAATCACGGCTAGCACAACGTGTCTTGGTTTGGAGGCTCCAGTTGAATAAACAGTTCCATTAGTGTCTTTCAATTTCCAGCAAGAAGCTCTGGGTCACTGTGTTTGGAATAATATTTCATAAACTGTCAAAGTCAAAAACACATGATCACTCAGGCACAGCGGACACACTTTGGAAGCTCTCTGATCTAAGCTATAACATAAACCAGTGTAAGGGTAATAAAGCAGGGAAGTTGCTTGAGGCTGTCTGCAATTATAAGCCAGAAACTGAGCTGGGCATGAAACCCGACCATATTTATTCAAATTGTACCAGTAGATTCAGCTACAGTCAGTTCAGGAGAGAACGAGAGAAAGTTCACAAAGGGTGTACTCAGAAGTCCTGTTGAATTCAGATAGAGCTTACTCCCAGGTAAGTGGGGTCAAGATTCGCAGCAAGTAAATGGGAGCAAGATTCGCAAGTAAATGGGAGCAAGGTTGCTTCCACATTTGATCCCTGCAGGGCAACTGAGACACTGCTTTTCTGCATTAGTTGTATTGTGTGTGAAGACCCCCAAGAAAGACACAGTTGACACCAATATTAGTTTAAGGTTGTTGGCATAAATTTGGCCACAACTTTATTGATTACAGAATCTGAGTGGTTTGCTTAGGCATTGGTTCGACTAGCTGCACCTACACCTCTGGCAGGGCAGCACTGACAAATGGACACCGGCAGAAGTCAGTAAGGGTAAACATACTGGGGGAGCATTGGTCCTACCACAGACGCAACCTCACCCCAAAATGCTCCCAGGTGCTCTGGTGTGGCCCTAACCCCTGGAAGGGGATTGGACAAAATAATGGCGAGCACCTGGATTCCTTTAATGGAATACCCTATCGCACACTGGGAGGGGCAGGTGTGACAACCTCCCCTCCACCACACCTTGAACCAATGCCTAACTGCCAAACCTTACAGAGTTGTGATGATTTGCTACGCAGCAGGCAAAACAAAAGCAGCACCAGCCAATCAGCCAAATGGGGAAATTCCTACCGGGCCCCTGTCCCAAAAGCAGATGACCCACGATGGCATAGCAAGACCCTAAATATAGGGAGAGTGGTAGGGTGATCCGATGCACGAGGCACTAAGAGGAAGCTTGACGCAATGTGTAGCAGTATAAATAAGTCCCACGGCTGCAAATACTCTCAACCCCATTGGCCAGAATTACCCCAGCAACCGAGGGACCCCTGTTGTGGCTATTCAAACGATCCCACCCATACAAACGGTGAGGTCAGTCTTAGTGATCTCACCGCAACATGTACCCTCCGTGATGAGGACATGATTTAGCAGAATGAAAATGGTGGTTACACAGCACTTATTTTAAAACTGGGATTTAATATGGTGTGAAAACCCGGCCACTGTTGCAAGAGCAGCAGAAACCATATAAAACACATCAGTGCTCAGCTGTGAGCTATGTATTGGCTACAAATCCTGTGGAAAAAATCCAGGGCAAAAAACAACAACTAATAATAATTTATTATTTATACCCCACCCATCTGGCTGGGCTTCTATATTACTAATGCAATATGGGGTTTTTTAAAAAAGAAAATAAAACTCATGGTTCAGCTTATCTTTTGGGTTTAGCTCATTCCAGAATCCTTGAGGTGATTTTTCAAAGGTTTAGAAAAACTTTACACTAGAACCACTAGTTATACTCAATGCAGTTCAGACAACAGTCTTTTGGAGTGAATCTTTATCAGAGATATAGTGCCACAGGGAAACTATGCAAACAGTCTAAGTTGACTTGCTTAGGGCAATTTATATCTAGGAGTATGCAAGAGGCTGATGTCAGCAATGACAATGGCAGCCTCTAGAGAATGAAAAGACTATGAAGTGTGTATGTGTGTGTGTGTGTGTGTGATGTGGGGTGTCAGATGATACAAACTTCCCCAGTGATAGAAAACAAACAGTTGAAGCTTGGTATTCATTTTCTTTTTTTAGGCTGATATTTCTCACCGCCTAATAGAATTTTCCATGCCCTAGTTAAGGTGCTTTCAGTATGCAAGTTGTGGCCAGGAAATGCAACCCACTAGTTTGTTTGTTACGGAAAGATTAATGGAACTGACATCTCAAGGGGAACTAGGAGATAAAGCTGAAAGCTGAGCGATACAGACTCAAACATGCATCATCAGAGCACAGTTACTGCACTTTCCTCCTCAATGGTTCCTCTTTAAGGAAGTACATCATAGTTATGCAGGCTCCCATAACCATCCACTACAATTGTAATGAAAGAAAATGGCATTCTAGGTGAGTCAGCATTTGGCAACAATGTACAGGCAGTATTTTTGTGATCAGTGAGATGGAGGAAATGAAATCAGGGTTCTCAGCAAGTTTCACAAGGAGACACGGCTGACCACTGCAGACATTCAGCCCTCCAATGTTGAGGGCAATGACCGAAGACAACCACAATAGCATAAAGGAAAGTATGGGACCAAGGGGTATGTCTCTATTATTAATAGAATCATAGAATACAGTGGTACCTCGGGTTAAGAACTTAATTCGTTCTGGAGGTCCATTCTTAACCTGAAACTGTTCTTAACCTGAACCACCACTTTAGCTAATGGGGCCTCCTGCTGCCGCTGCGCCGCCAGAGCACAATTTCTGTTCTCATCTTGAAGCAAAGTTCCTAACCCAAGGTACTATTTCTGGGTTAGTGGAGTCTGTAACCTGAAGCGTCTGTAACCTGAAGTGTCTGTAACCCGAGGTACCACTGTAATGGCTGATGGGAGTTGGAGTCCAACAATGGAGGGATGCAGATTCCCCACCACTGCTCTATTTGAACAGAAAGCTTTTTTTTCTTAAAGCCACCATGAATCTTCAGTGTTCTTTCCTCCAAATGAAACTAGAAGGATATTGCTAAGATAAAGTTCCTAATAGCAAAGGTATCAGTGGTCTCACAGATAATTCTGCAGTTTTAGGGTTAAGGGAATGAAATATCGCCACATAAAATTAATCAGTCAAATTACCTGTGTGATTACATAATTGTTTTGTTCAAATCTTTGTTCTATTTCCCCCATGAGCACCCTCATGAACTCCTTTGTTACCATGGAGCTGTTTATGAACGCTCGACTACTTTTAAAATGAGCTTAATTAAAAGTTTGTGAAGGTCTCCCCATTCCAATTACAGTGAGGAATTTGTGCAGTGTGAATCCAGGCATGCACACATTTAAAGAAAAGGGCATTGGATCAAGTTTGGGGCCTCTAATCCCCTGATAATTATTTTTTAAAGTCTCAGTTCATATCAGTCCCTTTTTAGAGGCAACATAGAACTGAGGAAATGTGATCCAGCCAGCATCAAAAGCTACACTGTAAGTCTCTCTCTTTCAGTCTGCTGCTCATGAGGACTTGCTTTATCCACTGATTCCAAGCTACAGAGTTGCCTCTTGTGTTTTGTAGAGGTGGTTGGCTCAGAGTGAAAGGTCTGATTCAGATTACCTACAACCTGGAGCATGTAGCTGGGAAGAGTGAAAGGTATACCACAACACAAGGGTTCTCCAACTTGGTCACATTGTTGATTCACCAAATTTAGGAGAAAATAATAATAAAATGATCTGTCACTGACCCACAATCAACCTTCCCAAATGAAGCAGAAGCAAACAAAATTTGGGACCACTTTCTAGCTTCCTTTTGGGTGATTTTACCTCTTTGTTGTGACCAGAACACGCATCAATGTGAGAGTAACTAAAGTCACTCCTTACTACAGCATTTTCTCCTTTGGAGAAGAGAAAGTTCCCACAGAGAAACCTGGGAACTTTAGTTTAACTGTAGCCCCTCTGCATTGCAGTATCACACCACTTTAACAGGCATGGTTTCCCTCAAAGAATCCTGGGAACTCTAGTTGGTTAAAGGTAATGAGAGGTGTTAGAAGACCTCACTATTCTTCTCACAGAGCTACAGAGCTAATCAATCCCTCTTCTCTCGGAGCTCTGGGAATTTTAACTCTGTGAGGGGGGGAGGGGTATTCTAAAAACTCCCAACAAACTACAGTTTCCGGTTGTTAAAGTGGTAAAATAGTGCAGATGTATCATCTTCTCATTCTGTATTTTAGTCCTTCATCATTTACACAGCACTGCAGCATTTACAGGCCATTTTGAGAAAAACCAGTCACCAGACATAATCACCAAACACTATCAGCTTACCTGAAAGTGCTATAAAAATGATCTTATCTACAAACACTGCAGATTTTGGAAAGTGCAAGTGTCCAGGAAAAGAATAATAGTTTGGACCATCTTGTTGAGCTGATTCACTCCTACGAAATGGTTTGGAATTTGTACCGGTTCCTGCCTATCCCCCAATGGGCTTCCTCAATCACCTCAGAGAAGGAAGCATAACCATGTTGTTCAACCATGTCGTGAATTTGAGAATGGCTGGTTTCCTTTCTCAGGTTTACCACTAATTGGCTGCCTGTCTGTAAAATCCCAAACTCCTTGCTTCTCTTTCGGCTTCTGTCAGAGACGAAGGATATTGATTCAGATTTATGAGTCAGAAGATGTTTATACAGTAACCAAGAAATTATTGTTATAATCAACCACGAGCAGGCTACCATATATCACAGGCGATGTGTTAACACCTATGGCCATTCACAAAGGAAAACCAGCACATTACAGCATCTGGCTACGTCAGCCACCCAGTTTGATGCTCAAGGAACTAACACAGGAAGGAGCTTGAAAAAAGCAAGAGGGGAAAAGATCTAAGATAAAATATGAAACTTCCCTCTAACATAGCACAAATGGATGAAACAGAATCAGTTAGAAATCCATAGATTTTTGCACTTAAAGTGGTAGAGGAGATAGGTAAAATAAAGGCTTCAACTGGAGACTTTATTTCTCCAGAAAAGCTACTAATAATTTGTTACTGAAAGATGGGGTCCAGCTGACCGGCAGAGAAGAAAAAACTAAAAGGCTTTAAGCAGAGCAAGGGTGGTGGGCCCGTTCGGATGGCCCCTCGGGGACTGATGGAACTGCATGTGTTCCTGAATACTCTGACGTGCTCTAGGTGCTATTGAACTCCTTCTCCCAGCATGGCCAATGGTCAGAGATTATGGGAGTTATAGTCTGACCAGTGCTTTTTTATTTCCTGGGGGTACTCAAGGGTACACAGTACCAGCACTTTTTTTTGTTTCCAAAGGTTTAAAGTGTGGCACTTACTGTAACAACTTAATGGTGAGTACTGGCACCTTTTTTTTTCTTTAAAAAAAACCACCGAGTATGACAATATCTGGAGGGTCACAGGTTACCTACCACTGAACCATGAAACTTCAAGTACCGTATTCCAAGGAAAAGAAATGAAACCTCTAATAATTTTAGTTTATATGTGTATATATACTGGTTTTGTTGCATCTTGAACTTTCTTGTCCAATTTGATCTCATGCAGGAGCAGTAAAAAGAAAATTAGCTTATTTAATGAGCTCCCCTCTGAGGAATAAACCTGGGAGCACCAGATCAAGAGATGTACTTGGGTTTCCCCCCTCTCTTTGTAACCCAGCAAGAAAAGAAATCAGGTTTTCTGTTTCTCTTGGCAGACTTTCATCACCCCACCAGCTTTCCTCCAATATTCTTCCCCTCCACACCTTGTGAAATCTTTTCATGTTTCTTAATAACATTACACTGTACATTGTATAATTCACACCTCCACCAAATGAGTTCAGTGTGGGGAACATTCTTTCAGGGTCTGCTAAGGGCTGAAAAGACGGTGAACCACAGATTGATATAATTTCCAATTTACATAGTAGAAGGGACATGAACATATTCATGTTTCTTCAGGATAATCCAGATGGTGCGACTTCCTGCACTCCCCATTCAGTGTTGTAGTAGCCATAGCCACTATTTATATAGCATACTTTACAATTGTATGCCCCATTTACACTAGCCAGTTTTTCAGTAATGTACTTTAAATCTGTAAAGAATGATGGATGATGACTCTGCCCAAAAATTAAAAGAAAAGAAGCAAGTTGGGAACTGAGCTGAGCTGAACAAACAGAACATTAGGACTCTGCCTCTTCAGCAGCATCATAAAGCTACCCGTGATGAGAGCAATAGTCTTCAGAAGTCACAGGCCAAACAGAAGCTGCAGAAACATGACAGAGGGAAATACCATCCCAAAAACAAATCTCCCCAAGAAAGAACTAACATCATCCTGATAACACCCACATTCCCTGCAATTAGGATGCCTGTCTTGCATGAGAAGCACCTTGGGCAGGGGACGACTTTGGTCTTTCAAATTTCTGCTGAACCCTGTGCAAGGCCAAAATTTGGCACCCCCTCCGCCTCTGGTCTTCTGTTCTGTACATGCACTACATCATAGTTGCGATGCCCTGGGCGCCCCACCCCAGGAGCCTGAGCGGCTTCCTCTGCCACTGGCTGGGGGTAAGGCAGGTGCAAAAAAAGTCTCTCTCCAATCTCTACTTCTAGTAGAGACAGTGCAGAAAATAGCCATAGGAAACATAGCCTCTTATTTTGCTTTGGGATTCCTCTGTGTAGTGAGTGCTTATGTATGTATCTGTGCATCGGATATAGCCTTTGGAAGGGGTGGCGAACCCCAAATGTGGCCCTTGGATAGAAAAAGGTTAGCTACCTCTGATCTAGTCTGGTGAAGCGTTTTGGCGAACTCAAAAGCTTGCTCACTATGTATTTTGATTGGCCTAATAAAAGTATGAACCTAATATGGAGTTTAGTAATTTTGCATGTGAAGGTGCATGTAGTCTGGAGTGACTCTACCACTTTGTGACTCTACCACTTTGTGACTCTGCCACCTCCTTCTCACCCAGTTCTCCTGAATTAATAGATCACATTAGCATTACTTGGAGAGAAAAGTCAGAAAACATCCATGCAGGGTCTGCTTAGGGTTAATACATTCTTCTTCTTTCTTTTCTCCCTCCCTTCACACACCCAGCTTTGATGAAGATTTCCTGATATCTTAAACCACAGTTTCCATTACATTCAAACCAGTAAATGGATCCAAGTTTGATATTCTGTTTTTGTAGGGAACCCTTAAACCTCAATCAATTGTAAAGGGAGGGATAAGGGATGCCATGAGAAAACATGGTTCAATAATCCAGGAAATCTGCACTGAAGCTGGGTGCATCTGGGAGAAAGATTAATCTGTTAATTTCAGTTTCTCTGAGTTGCTTATTTTTTCATTCTTCAGTTTACCACATTACTGCACCAGTTTGCAATTCTTTTGTAAAAGTCCTCAGAAAAAATAGCTAGCATTTTAATGCACCTTTTAAAATTATTTCTTTACTTGCTTATATCACACCTTTCCACCAAAAAGTTCAGGATGGTGTACATGGTTGTCCCCCTTCTTATTTTTGTGTGTAATAATATACACATCACCACAAATATTATTATTTTTTCATTTTTATATGCATTTGGGTCAGAGAATTGCTTCACAAAGTCGCTTTTTGGTTTTCATAATGTTTTGGGAGGTGTGCATTCCTTAGGCTCACATTAAAATGTGAACAGAAACTATTCCCCCCCCCCCCCCAAAGCAGAGGGAAGGGAATTGTGGGAGTTTGTAAGCGCATAGCTTGTTTCTAACTGGGATCTTGATTCCTAAACCAGGCTGATATCTGTGCAAGCAGTCCAGTTAACAAAATAGCAATGGAAGGGAGAAATCAATTGTAAGGGGAAGGATAAAGGTCTCCTTTCCTCCTTCAACTCAATCTCCTTGGCCTACTTTAATTGATCAGGTATCACACATTGTAAAGTCTATTAAAATCTAATCTCCTCTAGGCTTTTGTGGAAAAGCAATTTCTTGGTGTACAAAATTGTGTTGCACCAGCTTCTAAATCAGGATTCCATTCATGAATCTGGTGATTTCAAGCAAAAGGAAGACTATATCTTTTTTTCTTTTCTTTTTCACCCAGAAGCAAATACCATTACAGTGGTACCTCAGGTTAAGAACTTAATTTGTTCTGGAGGTCTGTTCTTAACCTGAAACTGTTCTTAACCTGAGGTACCACTTTAGCTAATGGGGCCTCCTGCTGCCACCACGCCACCGCTGCCGCACAATTTCTGTTCTCATTCTGAAGCAAAGTTCTTAACCCAAGGTATTATTTCTGGGTTAGTGGAATCTGTAACCTGAAGCGTCTGTAACCTGAAGCGTCTGTAACCTGAAGCTTCTGTAACCCGAGCTACCACGGTAATGTAAATTAAACCTATTCCAGGTAAGTGTTGTTGTTGTTAAAAATAAGTTCAGAAAATTTGTAGTAAAACAAAAACTAAATAAACCAATAACCACACACACCCCCAAACACATTTAAAAAGCCACGGAAAGTTAATCAGCCAAAGGTACCAGGCGAACACCCTGAGGAGAGCATTCCACAAATGGGGAGTGACTGCAGAAAAGGCCTTTTCTTGTGTTGTTGCCCTCTGGACCACTTGTGGAGGAGGCACACCAAGAAGGGCCTCAGATTAGGATTGTAGGGTTCAGATCAGTTCATATGGAGAGAAGTGGCATTGTGGTCCTGAGATGTTTAAAGCTTTATCGGTCAAAACCAACACTTTGAATTGGGCCTGAAAACTAATTGTCAGCCAGTGCAGTCAGGCCAGGATCAGTGTAATATGCTAATACCATCTTGTCCTGGTGAGCAGCGTGGCTCCTGATTGCTGCACCAGCTGAATTTTCTGAATTCTGAATTTTCAGAAGCAACCCTATGTATAATGTCTTGCAGTTATCTAACCTAGAGACAGGGAGCAGGTCCACAAGACTCACAGCCAAGATGGTAACCCAAGTATGCTTAGGACAGTAACTTCAAGAATGCACAGGTCTAAAACAAAACATAAATTCAAAATCCTACATGCACATCTTGAATGCTAAGAAAAACATATGCCAACTTCTGTATCTTTCTGTCCACGTCACTTTTGACAAAATGGAAAGATGCAAGATTTCTAAGCAGGGAAAGGTTCCTTTTTTCTCTTGGGAGATGAAACACTGATTAAATCCACTTTTTCTTATCTCAAAAAGAAACTCTCTTCACATTCGGTCATAATTTGTGTTCCATAATTAGAGAGGTGCTAAACAAGAAGCAGCCTTGATTTGAGTGCCTTTGTCAGAAAACGGTTTTCTTCTCCTCTGCAGACCAAGAGAATTTCCTGCAATCATTGGGTCACATGGCACTAATTTAGTCAGGCAGTAAAAACCTCTTAAGTTGGCTGAGAAATAATGCCAGGTCACCTGACAAAGCCAAAACAGGATGGGTGTTGGTGATACGGGATAGCAGAGCTTGCTTTAGTTTTAATTAAGCATTAAGATGAGACAACACTTTCTGGGCAGTGATGCAAAGATTGGAATATGTTTTTGCCTTCGGAAACAAGTCATTAATTCTCTCCATAAATTACCTTGACTGTGTGATTTTTCTTTCTCCTTAAAGAAATGAATTTTTATATGTTGTTTGAGTCTCATTTTCTGTTAAGTTTATGTCTTGCTGCTTATATAACTTCACTGGATAATGCTGCAGATGGAGGTGCAATCTGTAAAAATAATAACTGCTAAACAACAACAGTGGGTTTCTTTGTCACATAAAAACTTCTAACAGAAAATATGAAACACCAGTGATATAGCACTTAGTATGCTATAAGCATATCTAAAATGGTCGTTTTTCAAAGCTCCTGGTCACTTTGATAAGCCAAAAGAAGAGTCATTGACACCCGGGGATTATTTTACCCATCCCAATTCAATCTACAACCTATTTAAGTGAGAGAAAAATAGGATGTTATAACTAAACAAGTGGACAATTCCTTGGCATCATCATCAATGTAAAAGTAGACTTCTTGCAATTTGGCTCAGTAGAGACTTATTTTAATTTTTCACTTTTCTTTTTCAAGCAACAGCCCCATGCCATGAAACTTATTGCATTTGCTATGATGGATGGGTTTGGGTCCATGCAATATCAAAAACCCATTTTTTTCATTAATCATTATTTTTGAGAAGTGCAAACATATCACAACAACTACAGCATTGTGTGGTGGTCCTGGAAGCAGATTTTGGATCCCTCTATCCTTCTGTGTCGTTATTTTATCACGGGGAGGGGGGCAGCTAGGGGCACCCCAAAATCTTGTTTTGAAACTTATGATGATTTACAGTCTCTTAAGTTTTTTGAACTAGCTGATGACAAGCTCATGAATCATCAAGGCTCGACTAGTGTTAGTTGGCTTAAGTGCCGATGTTGTTTTGTTATAATTCCATTTATCAGGCCACAGTTGTCATACCAAGAGTCTGGAATACATTTGTTTCAGTTTTAAAACTTGTCACAAGGTGAGAACAACAATAGAATTGCACAGCGTCCCCAAGGGGTAAGATTAATGGTTTCACTCTGTCACCTAGTGTTCAATCTAGGATGTTACTTTTATTCACTTACTCTCAGTCAGTCAATGGTGCATATAGCATTTGAAGACTCCTTTAGCCTGCTTTGCACTCATTCACAGTTTAAATTCCTCAAACCAAAACATAGAGAGGGGATGCATTTTCTCTTGCACATTTCAATGCAATATTTTCTGTTGTTTGGGGGTGGAAGGTTTTTTGTGTGTGCCAGGGGATAAGTTATAACCTTGAGGCTCAGAAGAACAGTAAGCCACACCTTGTAGCTTTGTAACTCTTATAGAGATTTCTGGGGAAAGTTGATTGATCCAGTAACCATTTTATATCCTGAAATAATCATCTGCAGATTGTGCTTTTCTTCCCTCTGAGAGATACATAAGAATATTACAGAAATTCTAGCTAAATTTCTCTTGAGAGCAACGAAGGTATGAGCCTGAATCACGTTCCTCCACTGGATTTGATCTCGGATGATTATGATGATGATTTATTTGTACCTCGCTCATCTGACCGGGTTGCCCCAGCCACTCTGGATGTCACTTTATTTATTTATTCATTTATTATTTTGGTGGTTTATATTCCACCCTTTGCACAAGCTACAGGGCAGCTCACAACAAAATCAAATAAAAAGGATACATAAAGTCCACAAAATAAAACAATCCTTTACAATAACAACAATTCATTAAATAGTAATTGCTGTTCAGTGATTTGTTATAGCAGTACCTGATGGATGTATAAGTCTGATTGTGAGGCCTGTTGGCTGCTTTAAATTGATTGATGTTCTCTCAACATTACAATGTTTTACTTATTTTTTTTATTAAAATAACCCAACGCTGAACTCTCCATTCTTTACAGTAGTTCTTATCATTCATTGTTCAACCATCATTCTCTTTCAAACCCTTTCCCTAGTATTTATTATTATTAGTAGTATCTACTACTATTATTAAAGGGCTGCACTGTAGTTTTGCTGTTTCTTTGCAAGCTCCCACACATCTGCCTCTCCCTTTCTTTCTACCTCCTCTAGATAGATATTCTCACAGTTAAAAGCTGATTAATGTTTCCTCTTTTTAGGGCTTGTTGCATTCAGCTTTTCATCTGCAACCTATAAAATGTTGCACTTTAAAGCATATGCCTCTAGGCATCCTTGTTTAGCTCTTTCATTGGGTTTTTCTAATTGCCCTTGGATCAACTTCAGGCACTTTCAACTATTCATAGAATCATAGAATCATAGAATCATAGAGTTGGAAGAGACCACAAGGGCCATCGGGTCCAACCCCCTGCCAAGCAGGAAACACCATCAGAGCAATCCTGACATATGGTTGTCAAGCCTCTGCTTAAAGACCTCCAAAGGAGGAGACTCCACCACACTCCTTGGCAGCAAATTCCACTGTCGAACAGCTCTTACTGTCAGGAAGTTCTTCCTAATGTTTTGGTGGAATCTTCTTTCTTGTAGTTTGGATCCATTGCTCCGTGTCCGCTTCTCTGGAGCAGCAGAAAACAACCTTTCTCCCTCCTCTATGTGACATCCTTTTATATATTTGAACATGGCTATCATATCACCCCTTAACCTCCTCTTCTCCAGGCTAAACATGCCCAGCTCCCTTAGCCGTTCCTCATAAGGCATCGTTTCCAGGCCTTTGACCATTTTGGTTGCCCTCCTCTGGACACGTTCCAGTTTGTCAGTGTCCTTCTTGAATTGTGGTGCCCAGAACTGGACACAGTACTCCAGGTGAGGTCTGACCAGAGCAGAATACAGTGGCACTATTACTTCCCTTGATCTAGATGCTATACTCCTATTGATGCAGCCCAGAATTGCATTGGCTTTTTTAGCTGCCGTGCCACACTGTTGGCTCATGTCAAGTTTGTGGTCAACCAAGACTCCTAGATCCTTTTCACATGTACTGCTCTCAAGCCAGGTGTCCCCCATCTTGTATTTGTGCCTCTCATTTTTTTTGCCCAAGTGCAATACTTTACATTTCTCCCTATTAAAATTCATCTTGTTTGTTTTTGCCCAGTTCTCTAATTTGTCAAGGTCATTTTGAAGTGTGATCCTGTCCTCTTGGGGTGTTAGCCACCCCTCCCAGTTTGGTGTCATCTGCAAATTTGATCAGGATGCCAGCACTTCAGATGCAATTATCTTCTGTTTTAACATCTCCCAACAGCAGAGTCCACCCATATCAAAGTTCAAGGTTCTCCATCGGTGAGCAGTTGCCAGTAGTCTTATGATGGGAACCCAGCAAAGGCATGCTGACTGGTTTGCTGGTTTGGTCAACTGTATTGTTTATTTTAAAACCCCTGTTGGAGAAGCCATATCCCTTTACTCTCATGTGCTGTGTTGTCTGCAGCACCGACCACTGACAGACTGGTAACATGTGTGCACCCTTTTTTCAACATTTTCTTCCTCCTCTACATGACACAGAAAGAGGGAATTCAAGGCATAGAAGGACAGTTGTAATATGTGTTTCTGAATGCCAGTGTGCTCAAAAATGTGTTTAGGAATCATCTGCAGTAATGTAGAGATACGAAAATGAAATTGCAAAGCTGTACTTTTTCAAATGCCCTGTGGACATAGGCTGGCACATGAAAATAATTTTACCCAGGGCTTTTTTTCAGCAAGAACTTACAGAAAATCAGATCTGGCACCTCTCAAGTGGGCGCCACTGCCATTATTAGAGAACAATGGAGGTGTTCATGGTGAGCTCCGGCACCTCTTTTTCTAGAAAAATAGCACTGATTCTACCTATCTAGTATTCTAGTCTATGAGATCGATGGAGGCTTGGAAATTGGCAGAAAGCAAATGTGTTGCAGGCAGCTTTAAATGTTGTAATGAAGAGTGCAGAATTCTGGAGACAACTCAAGACTGCAGGTTCCTCCTCCCTCATGCATTCTTCTCTCTCTCTCTCCTTGTATTAAAGTTTTATTGAAAGAATTTCAATTATAAAGAAATAAAGTGATACAGAAAAAAAGTAAAATAAGGAAAGGGGGGAGAATAAACATGTGTTGAAAGAAACAAAAATAAAAATACAATGTAATAGATTTCCATACGTTTTTATACTAGTACAGTATATATGATGTTATTACTGGTGCAATATGCAATATCTCTTAACAAATCATGGCAGGAGATATTACAATTAGAACAATGAGCAAATGGCCTCTTGAAGATTCCCCACCCTCTTTGAGGGCAAACAAAATTTCTTCAGGGGGAGGAGACCTTTTCCAGCAGTTTCTTCGACGGGTTCTCACCATTAGCAGTAGCACAGTTGCTGTTCTTTTCGCTGCCATTGCAAGTAACAGCAACTGTGGTTTCACCCTGGTCACCATTTTACATCCACTACTATGCCAGAGGATTGGAGAAGATCAGTCTACATTCCAATCCCAAAGAAGGTGCTCCAACTACCGCACAATTGCGCTCATTTCACACACTAGCCAGGTTATACTTAAAATTCTACAAGGCAGGCTGAAGCAGTTTGTGGACCAAGAACTCCCAGAAGTGCAAGCTGGATTTTGAAGGGGCAGAGGAACCAGAGACCAAATTGCAAACATGCGCTGCATTATGGAGAAAGCTAGAGAGTTCCAGAAAAAATCTACTTCTGCTTCATTGACTATGCAAAAGAATTTGACTTTGTCGACCATAGCAAACTATGGCAAGTTCTTAAAGAAATGGGAGTGCCTGATCACCTCATCTGTCTCCTGAGAAATCTCTATGTGCGACAAGAAGCTACAGTTAGAACTGGATATGGAACAACTGATTGGTTCAAAATTGGGAAAGGAGTACGACAAGAATGTATATTGTCTCCCTGCTTATTTAACTTGTATGCAGAATTCATCATGCGAAAGGCTGGACTAGATGAATCCCAGCAGGAATTAAGATTGCCGGAAGAAATATCAACAACCTCAGATATGCAGATGACACAACCTTGACGGCAGAAAGTGAGGAGGAATTAAAGAATCTTTTATTGAGGGTGAAAGAGGAGAGCGCAAAATATGGTCTGAAGCTCAGCATCAAAAAAAGAAGATCATGGCCACTTGTCCCATCACCTCCTGGCAAATAGAAGGGGAAGAAATGGAGGCAGTGATCACTGCGGATGGTGACAGCAGTCACGAAATGAAAAGACGCCTGCTTCTTGGGAGAAAAGCAATGACAAACCTAGACAGCATCTTAAAAAGCAGAGACATCACCTTGCCGACAAAGGTCCGTATAGTTAAAGCCATGGTTTTCCCAGTAGTGATGTATGGAAGTGAGAGCTGGACCATCAAGAAGGCTGATCGCCAAAGAATTGATGCTTTTGAATTATGGTGCTCAGCATTGTTTTGGGGCAGTGTGTGTGAAAGCACAGGCGCAGCCAGGGTGACCCAGGGGACAGCTGCCCCCCCCCAATCAAGTAAATAAATAAAAATACTTAACTAACTGACCAATTGCATTGCAGAGAACTCAGTTCTACCCCCCCCAACAAAAAGCTTGCCCCCCCCTTAAAATAAATCCTGGCTACACCCGTGTGTGACAGGGACAGAATGGTGTCTGCAACCTGACCAAAATGGTGACGAATATTCAAGGAGAATTGTGCAAAGTGGCCCCTTTTTTCTAGGAGTGGGAGAAAATGAAAAGCCTCAGGAATGTTGTCAGGATAATGTTGTTGGAGAAACTTGGCTCAGCTCTACTTGGAATTCAAGTTTTGCCGCTGATGCAATTCCATAAAGTTGTAAATCTATGACCAAGAAGATTTTATATCCCTCTAAAGACTTTCCTGGGAAGAGAGCAATCAAAGGGCAGATGCATTTGAGGTTTTTGTCTCTATAATATTTACACAACAGTAGCACATTGCTATGCAGTTTCTAACCCTTCACTATCAAAAAGACAGTTCACATAGAGAATGTCATTAAATCTTGTAACAATGAGAAATGTATTTTTAGTGGGTCATTGTGTTTCTTTCCACACTATTGCAAAGAATCCAATATTTGGGTTGTGTTCAGCTAACTTTTATTCAGAGTAGACCCAAAACTGGGTAAAGGTGCCTGGCTTTGGAAACAAGGCATGAGGGCTCTGATAGGGTCCTAGAATCCCTCATCCTCCTTTCCAAAGCCTAGTTAGTGCTTTGCTAGCTTTGAGAAGGAGGCTGGAGGGCTCTAGGACTCTGCCAGAGCCTCTTTCCTCCTTCCCAAGACCAATTGCCTCACTTACTTGGCTTTGGGAAGGCAGTGTGTGGGCTGTGAGGGGCATCTATTTTTTTGCCTTGCTCCCTCATCCTGGCACAAATTCCATGTCAAAGTACTATTGTGGCCTACTTGGTACAAGAAATTGGGATGTCCTGATCTAAAGTCATACACTTTACATTTTGACCATAGTACTGTAAGTTATTGACAAAAATGAGCAGGCAAACTGTTTGACTAGATTGCCAGACAACAGCAAAGGATGGCATAATCTGGGTCACTTTGATGATCCACTTTGTTTGATACTCACATATCCATCATCAATAGCAGCAAAGATAAAAGATACCATTGTTGGCCCCAATCTACCTGTACAAAACCTTGCTGAGACAAATGGGAGATGTATAGTAAGAACCCCAGCTATGCTTTGCAGAGTCTACATTTATTTAAATGGAGCTTATGCAAGATTTGCTCCAAGTGGATGCTGGTTGGAAATAAATTGTGTGCAGCACAAATCAGTCCCAGTGTTTTCAATAGGATCGTACTGTAAATCAGATGGATTATTAATTCTGCCATATGCCCTAAACTATTCTCAGCTTTTTAGTATGCTGTAGCACCATATGGCACATGTGTCATTAGACTAACAGGTTTTTACAACCATGCGAATTGTTTTTAAATCTAGATGAAAAAATTTCCCACACAAATAGGTAAAGGCTTTACACATTGAATATTTCATTCTATCATTCATTGCTCCCAAAGCTCAGTTAAGATGTCCCTAATGTCCTTTTTGGAAATCAGGTATTTACAATAAAGAGTTTTTATTTATGATCTAGTATTGATGGTCTGCTCCAGACCAGATCATAACACACTGTATAGTTACCATCTGGAGTTTTACAATTGTTCTGGGGATGCAAAAAAACCCCCCTCTCTTCACAATAATCCTGACACAATGCTTTAGAAAGAAAATGTACAGGTGAGATGAACAAAAGAATATCTGTTTCTATCAACGCCTGAAGCAGTTTTGCAACATCAGCTGCTCTGTAAACATGTTTGTCACAACCCTGGGGCAAGTTTTTAAGATAAAACTCTGCACAACAGAACAGAACGCATTGTGAAAGAGCAATGCTGGCTTATCAACTGCTGATGTGAAATGGGTGTTGTCAAGCATATAGCTCTGTTGCCCAACTGCCAAGCCTGCAGCCTGCCAGTTTTTAGCTTCTAGCTCACATAACTCAACTAATACTGCTCCAGAACCCACAAACCCCCTCATCTCAATCAAAAAACAATGGGAACATGACATAGGCTATGAAATAAACTCTACCCAATGGACCAAACTGTGATCTAAACCTCCCTTTAAATCCATCTCACCCTCCCTTCTCTCTCTCTCTCCCTCCCCTCCCTCCCTCCCTCTCTTCTTCCCCAAACATTTAAGTCTCACAACGAATATAACTGACCTGAAAACAAAAATGATATACAGTATGTACAGTATGTACTGTAACCCAATGAAATCTTTAATAAAAACATTTTTTAAAGGGGGGGGAACCCTCTGGTTTTTGTCTTGCTACCAGTGAGTTGAGAAATGGGGTCCACCCATATGCTGTCTGTCACAGAGCCACTTCCTTTGTTACCTTAATGGCCCATATTTAGAGGGCCATTACCTCACCAGAAAGCTAGGTCGGCTATTCTAGGAATTGAATCCATGCTGCAGCCAGAAATTAGAAGGGGGTTCAAGCATACAGGCCTTCACCCACAACTTATAACAATACACATGCAAATAAGCCTTATTTTTTGGCATTATTTTCATAAAGTAAAACAAGAAGCAAAACAAATAAATGAACAAACAAGGATGGAAAATTTGGTTTCTGTCACCAGAAAATGTGCTGCAAATCATAGTCAATATTTCCTGCCAGACTCCTTGGTAGGCTTAAGTTCTGTTCCACTATATCACATAAGGCCTCTAATTGTCCACATGTGGATTGTCTATTTTCACAGAGTCTCATGAAGTGAATAATATTTATCATTATCAAAGTCTGTCAGGCATTTTGAAGCCATTTGTCTGTTGCTGGCTAATTCAGTTCCTTTTCATTCTTGGCAATCACTATCTGTGATGTAAATAACTAGTTGTTTTTCAAATATTGATATTACTTTTTATATAGATTGTTGAAGCAGTTACAATAGCCAATATTCTAATCTACAAAACCCCATTTACCTACATCAGCAACAACCAATTTTGTGTTCCTGAAAGCAATTTTACTAAAAGCTCATGCTGGCATAGAGATAGTTCTAAATATATACCCCACAGAAGAACAACACAAGGATGTTCAGATCTAGAGGTTCAGTACTCTGAATAACACATCTACTTAGAATGTGTGTAGATGTACAGGCCTGTCTCTCTCTTTAGGGACATCAAAGGATTTTACCTAGCAATGATATTACATTATGTTGTTTTGGCTCTAAGGCGTCAGCTGTTAATTCTATGTAACTGATAAAAAGCCTGTTGCTTAAGGACATTATCAAAACCACAAACTGTGATCATAATATATTTGGATAGCACTTTGGTCTTGCAACGGAAAAGCCTAGGATGACTATTACAGGGTCAGTGCATTGTAATCTAACATTCAAGTGATGCACAGGATTACTTGTGTTCTTATCTTCTTATCCCGGATAAAAATAATGGAGTATTGAGGTATCAAGATTAATCAAATGTTGGATTGCTTTTGACAGCATGGTTCCATGCAAAACTGCCCTAGTGGTCCGCATTTATTTTGTGTTTAAAAATCTGTGGAATTGGGGGGGGGGGGGGATTGATAGAAAATATATTTCAAATAGGAAGAATGGCAAATTATTATTATTATTAATAATAATTATAATAATCATTTCAATATGATGGAATGATAGAGAAAGAAATAGATCCAAAAGATTGCCCAAGGCCTACCTTAGGAGCAAGTATTTTAAAAGCGAGAGAAAAGTGAGCAGTGGATGACTTTGTGGTATTTAGTTCTTTTGTAGATTTAAAACCTTTTATTTTGCAGAGTATAGTAAACCCTGCTGGGGAGAAGAAGTGAAAGGATATAGGTGAATTCAAAATACACAATGGGATTCCTTATTCAGAGTTCTGCAGATTCATTGTCCTAATGAATCAGACCAACCGTGTGATTCCATAGCTCCTCCGAAAGAATTTCTTCAGAGCCTTGCCACGGCAACCTTGCATAAAAGCACACTTATAACTCCTGCTGCAATGTCTCCAAGCACAACTGTCTGTAGCATTTATTATTACTATTTAATATCAAGAGTCCCCCCCCCATTTGTATCTCATCCTTCATTGAAGAAGTTCAGCCTTGAAGAAGTTCAATATGTCCATTTCCCATTTATTCCCTCGCAACAATCCTGTAAGCCTTAAACATTGGATAGTGGCTCTCTGAAGACCAGCCTAAAAGCCTTCATAACTGAGTAGGGATTTGAATTCTGTCTCTCTGGTTGTAAGTGTAGTAGCCACTGCATCACGGTATCTTCCAATCACAGAATAAGAGTTGGAAGAGACTGCAAAGCGCATGTAGTCCAACACCCTGCCGATGAAATTAGGGAGATCCATGATCAGATCTCGTAACATTTTGATTTTATCTCACGAGCAACTTTACAGGGGCACTGGACTGAGGCACTGTTTCCCCATCGCCGTTTCCTGATCTAAATTGTCTCTTTTATTAGACAGCTAGGAGTGTCCAGTGAATGAACAATCAGAAGGCTCACCTGATATCACTGAATTCTCTTCGGTGCCTGCTAAAACCATTCCTGTTTAGGCAAGTCTGCCTAGATGCTTAGAAAGTTGAGGTAATTTTATTCGGTTTTAGTATTTTAACTTTTGTATCTTTTAAAGTATGGTTGGTAATGTTTTTCTTCATTTTATTGTTTTACCTTTTTGTAAACCGCTTCGAGGCGGTGTATAAATTTTGTGTAATAAATAAAGGAATAAATACATAAATGATTTTCCACGTCTGTATGTGAAGCAGGACCCCATGAGATGTCAATTATCACTCTTCCCTTCAAAGTGGGAACAGAGAGCAGCCATTAAGACTGTATTGCAAAGCTGATGTAGCATGCTGAGAACAAGTGTTCTTATATCCCGCATTGCAGGTGTGCCTCTCTATGTAGTGGGAAGCATCACACAGGGGAGATAAGCCGACTGAAAGTCTCTGCCACCAGGAGGTGATGCCACAAATCTTACCAACCAAACTGTATTAAGGAACGCCTTTTATCTCATTTCCTATTTTTCTTCAACATCACCCCTTCTCCTTAGGAAGGAGACGTTTCTTCCCTTCCCTCTCATGCAAACTTGCCTGTCTCCCGGTCACCTTTACTCAGCATGCATTTCTGACAATGATGTATGATCAGTAGCAAACAGCATGGTGGGGTGCTGCTGCTCACCTGAACTTCCAAAAGCTGAGTTGATGCTACTTACACGGAAGGGGAGGGGTGAGATGGCGGAGAGGTTAGCACGGTGCAAACATGCTGGCAGAAGAGCTGGACTGGCTCCACCTGTGTGCTTACACTGCACTGACCTCCTTGCTGCCTTGCTCCCTTTCCACTTGGTAAGCAGCAGTGCAGTGGTGGCAACAGAAAAAAGTGGGGCAGAGAAGGGGCAAAGTATATTTCTAGGTGGGCGAAAAAGAAAAAATAGGCTTGTATGCAAATGACAAGAGTTCAGAAATGGGGGCAAGTCAGGGTGACCTTGCTTTGGGCGGAGCAATTGCCCTTGACCACCTCTGGCACCACATATGCAGTAGTGACTCAGATGTTGGGAGGTCAGGTGAGAGCTGCCACCTCGCCATGCTGTCTGCCACGGAGTATGATCTCATATATAGCTTAGTTATTAGTCATATATGAGCTAGTTATTCCACAAGCATATTGTTATTGTTTAGTCATTTAGTTGTGTCGAACTCTTCATGAGCCCATGGACCAGAGCACGCCAGGCATTCCTGTCTTCCACTGCCTCCCACAGTTTGGTCAAACTCATGTTGGTAGCTTTGAGAACACTGTTCAACCATCTCGTTCTCTGCCCTGTTGTCTTTGTCCATGGAATTTTCTTGGCAGGGATACTGGAGTGGCTTGCCAGTTCTTGCTCCAGGTGGATCACGTTTAGTCAAAACTCTCCACTATGACCTACCATTTTGGGTGGCCTTGCACGGCATAGCTCATAGCTTCTCTGAGTTGTTCAAGCCCCTTCACCATGACAAGGCAGTGATCCATGAAGGAGAAGCACATTGTTATCAGGTTTAAAAAAGTTTTTTTTTCCTGTTGCAATAATAAACTATGAAAACTTTAACCAATGCTGAAATGGTGGCATTCTTGACACATTGCATAGTTTCTGCTGCAAGACATTAAAGCATCAACAAATCCACGGACACACTTATCTCTATAGCCTCACATGCACCAAAGACAAGATAATTGCTGGAGTATCCTTGCTGATAAACATTATGAAAGGCATCCAAGTATCTGGAAATTTGACCTTCATTATTTTATGTCCTCTGCTAGTTCTATGATATTGGGTAAGCTTTCCATGTAAAGTGAGCGGCAAGACTTTGACAGTCCATCCCATTACCGATTTGTCTACTGTCTTTCAGTGACAGACTATCATCAACATCATTATCATCATCATCAGTGAGTTTCTTTCATCCTTTAGTGTTTTTGCTGTATTCTTATATGTATGAACTTGTTGCCTGCATTTAGAATTCATATTTCAAAACAACATTCCATGAGTTCTGTAAGAGAGAAGCTTTGATCAGCCATTATAAAACTGTAAGTGTGTAGGAAACTGTCAGAGGCAGTCTTCTATCACTGTCTTTTTATATCATGTTGGAAATCGCTAGGAGTGGCTGGGGCAACAGTTGGATGGGTGGGGTAGTTGTTGGGAATCACGTGGGTTGAGTGATATGAGCACTCATGCTTTTGAGCATCCCATCTGGGGAAATGGACTAAGCTGTTTCCCCCCCAACAATGAAAACATGATGTATTTTATCTTTCAGGATCCTGACTTGGTCTGACAAAAAGCACCAGTTACATATAGTTCAGAGGCATCTAAGCCTTATCTCTGCAGCTGGAGTATCACCTACTGGACACTTAGTCTGGATTCTACGTTTTGTCAAAGTTGGCATCAAGAATGTAGAATTAGAGAAAGTCTGTGATATTGTATGTCATATCTGTACCAACTACTGAAAAATATAATCAATAAAGCAAAAGAAGAAGAATGGAGAAGTGAAGGTGATGGTTTCCACCAAGGTAAGTTACAGTGGAACCTCAGGTTACATACGCTTCAGGTTACATACGCTTCAGGTTACAGACTCCACTAACCCAGAAATAGTGCTTCAGGTTAAGAACTTTGCTTCAGGATAAGAACAGAAATTGTGCGGCAGCGGCGCGGTGGCAGCGGGAGGCCTCATTAGCTAAAGTGGTGCTTCAGGTTAAGAACAGTTTCAGGTTAAGAATGGACCTCTGGAATGAATTAAGTACTTAACCCGAGGTACCACAGTAATAGGTTCTGGGGCACCACCCTTCACACACACACACACACACACATGCACACACAGTACTTAACCCGAGGTACCACTGTATTTGACTTTGCTGGAGTCAAAGCCACAGAGGACTTGAATGGAAAAAAATATTCACAATTTATTTCAAGAACATAAAAAACTCATTGTACTACACTCCCTACATTTTTCACTTTGTTGCCTGGATCCTTTGCCAACTGCTCACCTCACATTAATTGTGTTTTATCCGGATAAGAAAAAGAAAGACAGATAGACAAAACATTGAGTGTTCTTTGTTTCTTTTAGTAATGCTCAAGGATGTGGACATGGTGCCTGGATCTGTCAGAGCAACCACTTGCACTCTGTAACCTTTTGGATGATAAGAACCAGCAGGGAGGGGACAGCTGGCTGGGCCAGGGAGGTGGTTAATATCTCATAGCAAGCAGAAGTGTTCCTTGCCAGCTTGAAGGAGGCAGTGGTAAAGCCACTCAAGCAACCCTCAATGGATTCTGAAAAACTAAGTAACTACAGGCCAGTTGCTAATCACTCCTTCTTAGGCAAGGTTCCTGAGTGGGTATGCCGTTCATCAGCTTTGATTGTGGCCCAGCTGCACCCCTGTCTGCAAAGGGATAGCCTAATTACTGTTGTCTAAAGGTAAAGGGACCCCTGACCAAAGGTCCAGTTGTGACCGACTCTGGAGTTGCAGCGCTCATCTCACTTTATTGGCCGAGGGAGCTGGTGTACAGCTTCCAGGTCATGTGGCCAGCATGACAAAGCCACTTCTGGCGAACCAGAGCAGTGAACAGAAACGCCGTTTACCTTCCCGCCGGAGCGGTACCTATTTATCTACTTGCACTTTGATGTGCTTTCAAACTGCTAGGTTGGCAGGAGCAGGGACCGAGCAACGGGAGCTCACCTTGTCACGGAGATTTGAACCGCAACCTTCTGGTCTGCAAGCCCTAGGCTCAGTGGTTTAACCCACAGCGCCACCTGCATCCCTCTTGGCCTGACTTTACTGCCTGTCAATTAGTTTTGGGGCACAATTCAAAGTGCTGGTTTTGACCTATAAAGCCTTAAATGGCTCAGGATCACAATACCTCAATACCACCTGCTGATGCAATCCTGCTGATGTCTGCTTCTCATATCACACCTCTTTACCAATTCTCTCAGAATGCTTCCAATTTTTAACAATAGTCAGTTGTGTTGCTTTTTTACTTATTACTTATTACTTTACTTATTTATTTATTTATTTATTTAGCAATGCCTTCCACATTCAGTCCATCCTATGTCCCCAATATGCCATAACAGCTATAGGCTAGATTTCTTCTTTCATAATGAAATTAATTTCAGTGAAGTAATGAAACAACTTCAAGAGACTGTAGAATTGCTCTGGTTTGAGACATGTGTTTCCATCTATCACCACTAGAGGGTAATGCTTGACAAACTGTGAGTCTATGTAGCAAGCATCTAATACAGGATTAAATCTTTGAATGTCTTTTTTCCTGTGCACCAGTCCACATCGTCTACAATGTCACCACAGAGCCAGTTTAATAAGTAAATAACCTTCTTTAAACATATAATATGCCTCCTTGCCCCTCTATGCTTCCTAGAGAATAAAATATAGTTTTCATAGCTTTTAGAGAATATACATTTGTTTGTAAGGTAAGGTAGAGAAAGTTAGGTGTATTTCTTGGTTTTCTTTTTAAGTAGTGCCTCATTCTCAGGGTACTTGTATTCTTTTTCTAAAATTCGTTTCTGGCATTGAGCAACTTACTGTAAAAGCTCAAAAGCTTTGTTTGTACTCAAGGGATATATGCGCAGGCATGTAAGTATCTATGATTCAAAGACAATGCTTTTGATGTGGCTGAAGCCCTGGGCTTTTGCAAAGCCACTGGGGCCAGAGTGGGCCTGAAGCAAGCTGAGGGGTGCTTAGATGGGGAAGTGTGGCAGGCAGGGCTGTCTGCAGCTTATTCACCTGTTTTCCTAAGGCAGGGGTTTTGGGACTACAGATGTTTTGGGACTACAGCTCCCATCATCCCTAGCTAACAGGGCCAGTGGTCAGGGATGATGCGAATTGTAGTCCCAAAACATCTGAAGGGCCAAGTTTGGGCATGCCTGACCTAATGTCACAGAGACATTGAATGACCCATTTTTGCCCATGAAGATAACCAGCTGATGGATGAGTCTTGCAAAGCAATGTGCCCAGAGCTTTGCAGCTGCTGGTGGTCAGCTGATTGGTGAGGCTGCAAACTCCCTTTAGTCCAGCCATGTCTTTGCCTGCCCCACACCTGATATAAAAAATGATGCCTGATGCAATATATGATGCCATATATGATGCTGTGATTGCTAAGACCCAGCATGGGTTTTTCAGAAATAAGTCGTATCAGATGAACCTCGTTTCTTTCTTTTCGATGGAGTACAAGCTTGGTGGATCAGGGGAATGCTGTGGACATAGTGTATCTTGATTTCAGTAAGGCTTTTGACAAAGTCTCCCATGATATTCTTGCAAGGAAGCTGGTAAAGCGTGAGTTGAACACGACAAATGTTAAGTGGATTTGTAGCTGGTTGGCGGATCGAACCCAAAGAGTACTTATTAATGGTTCCTCGTCATCTTGAGGAAAAGTGACCAGTGGGGTTCCACAGGGTTCTCTTTGGGGCCCATTGTTGTTCAACATCTTTGTAAACAACTTGGATGAAGGAATTGAGGGGATGTTTATCAAATATGTAGATAACAACAAACTGGGCAGGGTAGTTAATGCTGTAGACAAGACAGTATTAGAATTCAAAATGACCTTAACAGAGTGGAGAACTGGGTCTAAGCTAACAAAATGAATTTCAGTAGGGACAAATGTAAGGTTCTGCACTTAGGCAGGAAGAACCAGATGGATAAACATAACATGGACACACCTGGCTTGCTAGCAATACACGTGAAAAGGATCTAGGGGTCATGGTGGACCACAAGCTTCACATGAGTCAACAGTGTGATGCAGCAGCAGAAAAGCTAATGCTATTCTAAAAGGTAAAGGTACCCCTGACCGTTAGGTCCAGTCGCGGACGACTCTGGGGTTGTGCACTCATCTCGCTCTATAGGCCGAGGGAGCCGGCGTTTGTCCGCAGACAGTTTCCAGGTCATGTGGCCAGCATGACTAAGCCGCTTCTGGCGAATCAGATCAGCACATGGAAACGCTGTTTACCTTCCCACCGGAACAGTACCTATTTATCTACTTGCACTTTGACGTGCTTTCAAACTGCTAGGTGGGCAGGAGCTGCGACCCAACAATGGGAGCTCACCCCATCGCGGGGATTTGAACTGCTGACCTACTGATCGGCAAGCCCTAGGTTCTGTGGTTTAGACCACAGCGCCACCCACGTCCCTCTAATGCTATTCTAGGCTGCATCAACAGAAGTATCATGTCCAGATCAAGGGAAGTAATTGGTCAGCTCGCAGTTTTGCTTCTGTTGTGCCTAGTTTGTTTTTAGGCTAAACATACGTTCTAGGTAACATTGCTAGGTAATTTGTTTCTTTGGTTAAGTGCAAAAGCAAAATAACTTGCTTGTTTTTTAAGAATGCAACCATAAACAAATTTACTAGGGTGCAAGCCAAAATGAACACCTTTCTTCCAAGCAAAATATCACAAGATTGTGTAAGGCTGAGTAATTACGTATGTTACCAGCCAGAACAATCAGCTACGATGCTACATTTCTCATGGGCTGTCACATGGAAGATGGAACAAGTTTGTTTTCTCCTGCTCCAGAGGCTAGGACCCAACCAATGGATTCAAAGCAGATTCCGACTAAACATGAAAAAAATCTTCTGACAGTAAGAGCTGTTCAACAGTGGAACAGTGTTCCTCATGAGGTTGTGGACTCTCCTTTCTTGGAGGTTTTTAAACAGAGATGGGATAGCCATATATCATGGATCCTTTAGCTGAGTTCCCTGCATTGCAGAGGGGGTTGAACTAAATGACTCTCAGGATCCCTTCCAACTCTACAATTCTATCATTCTATGATCATATAGGATGTTTGTAATGTTGTAGAGTATTGTAGAATAAATTTCACAATTCTTGTGAGCTGCAAATGGCAGGCCAGTTTGCCTGGCTGCCAGCTGATTGACCAATGCTTACAGCCTTTGAGGGGTGTTCCCCTGCCGGCAGGCCCAACTAGCCAATGGGGCACTTGGGCCTGTTCCCAAGGTCAATAAATGGTGGACTGCCCAATAGTTTTCCTTGCCCTTTCTTCACCATACCTCCCACTCACCCTCTCTTAATTTGATTGTGTTTACTTGTGCTTTGGCCTTGCTATGGACCAAGCTGGCAGCTGTATTTGAGGCTGGGTAGGAATTTTTCCATTTGGCAAATAGGCACCGGCCATCTGGTTTCCGCCTACCTCATAGCTATCATCACAAATTTGTAAGGTGGTTAGGCATTGGGTAAGCCTAGATTAGGGGTCGGCAAACTAAGGCCTGGAGGCTGAATGCGGCCCCCCAGGCTTGTAAATCCGGCCTGCGCCATGAAGCTGGAACCTGCTGCAAAGCCGAGACTCCCAATGATGGTGACAGGAGGAAGAGGCCAAGCTGCAGTGGCTCTGCCAATCAAATGCCGCGCCTAGTTTACCTCAGAGTGGCAAGGGAAGTCTCTGCCAATTAAACGGCGCACCTGGTTTGATTGGCAGAGCCACCGCCGCTTGGCCTCTTCCACCCACCACCACCACCACTGCCCTGGTGCTCCTGTGGGCCAGAGAATGGAGTGGACGAGCTCACTCTGCCTACCCGTTTCACAAGAAGAAGCAGCGGCAGCGGTGGCAGCCCCTGGGAAGGTAAGCACAGTGCCTTCTTTCACTAGGCAGGGAGCAGCGGCGTAGCGTGAGTTGTCAGCACCCGGGGCAACGCAAGTAATTTGCGCCCCCTAACCCGGGGCAAGGCAAGTAATTTGCGCCCCCCCAACCCCTAACCTGTGAGTTGCCGCTGGCGCTGCAGCGCAAACAACGCTGCTTGCCCGGAGGAGGATGGAGGCAGAAGCAGCCGCCGCCTGTGGCTCGGCCGAGGGGATGGCGGCGGCGGCAGGGTGCAGAGGCTGCCCGTGCCCGGCCAGGCGTCGGTGGCGGCGTCGGCGCTGCTGCAGCGGCTGCTCCTCCTGCGAGCAGTGAGCGGAGCGCAGCCACAGCGACGGCGGGGGGCGCGCGCGCTAGGGCGCAAGGCTGGCGGTGGCGGCGGGGAGCCCGGCGGAGGGCCCCCCCAGATGTTGCGCCCGGTGCGGTCGGCACCCCTGGCACCCCCCACGCTACGCCACTGGCAGGGAGGAAGCCCGTTTCACGCCACCGCCGCCAGCCCTTTGGCAAATGAGGCAGGCAGCAAACCAAGAAGGCAGCTGGGGCTGGGGCTGGGGTGTGTGTGGGGGGGGACTACTTGCCCCCCTCGCAGTGTGCATAGGAATTCAGTTTTATATTTGGTTTTATATTCCATTTTATATAGTCCGGCCCTCCACAAGGTCTGAGGGACAGTGGACCGGCCCCCTGTGGAAAAAGTTTGCTGACCCCTGGTCTAGATCTTGGCTAGAGGGGAGGTTGTAGCCTCTGCCTGTCCCTCCATGGGAAAGGGTATCCTGTTGAAAGGATCCAGGAAGAGTGGCTTCTGTCTGACGCCAAGAGCAGGCTAGGGCCATACCACTACTTCAACAGGGACCCTGCAGGGGTACCCCAATTTGATGTAGGTCAGAGAGCACTCCTCCAAGATGTGGTTTACCCTTAGATGCACTGCCAGCAGAAGGGTCGGAGTGGAATTGCAATGGCTTTACCCAATGTCTACGCCAAACCATTCTCTACTGTAACCAATAAACGTTGTGGCCATAATCAAGCCAAAACCCAATACAGTGGTACCAAGGGTTAAGTACTTAATGCGTTCCAGAAGTCCGTTCTTAACCTGAAACTGTTCTTAACCTGAAGCACCAGTTTAGCTAATGGGGCCTCCCACTGCTGCTGCACTGCTGGAGCACAATTTCTGTTCTCATCCTGAAGCAAAGTTCTTAACCCGAGGTACTATTTCTGGGTTAGTGGAGTCTGTAACCTGAAGCGTATATAACCTGAAGCGTATGTAACCCAAGGTACCACTGTATGCTGTTGTCCTGTGTGATATTCTTTCCCTTGCGGAATTGTGGGGTCATGGGGCCTTGGCACACAACTGTAATGGTCACAAACTGCAGCAGAGCATTTCTGCATAATAATGGTTCACCTCTTTCTTTTTTCTGTGTGATTAATAAAATGGCCACCTTGCCTGTTTGACCTGGCACTAGGACTGTATTAAAAGAGCTGCATGGGCTTGCTCCTGCCCTAGCTACTAAATTTTGCAGGATTGCATTTACATCACTGCCATTTTTCACACAATGGTGAGTACTTAACTTTTATGCGCTTCTTCAAAGAGGTTTCAGCAAGTGGTTTAGAGTGGTTCAAAGAATCAAAATTTGCAGAAAATACCAGTTGCTCTGAAACAGCCCTGATAATTGAACATGCAGTAGGTAGTGAGGGTTGGGGCTGGGAAGATTGGACTAGATTCAAAAAACATTTACACATCAACAGCAAACACAAAAGGAGCAATAGAATTGGACTTGTGTCAGAATTGGCATAAGTTTCCAGCATAAACTCTAAGCTCTTGGTTTCAGAACCATCTATCCATGCCTTTATTATCTCATCTGCACAATGCACACGTTTTAGCATTTTTATGGAATTCAATGAGCACAAGAAACAGTGATCCTGCCAGCAAAATATAGAACAGAGTGCCTGAATGACTGTGTGGCCTACACACATTTTTTTGATTTCACTCGCTCCACTTAAGGACACTAACATAGATGGCTTTTCTTGTGGTGCCCACTCATTCTTTATTTCACAAAGCAGGGCTGAATGACCTCAACAACTCCTGGGGCACCCACATCCAAGCTTTTGAGGGCAGTGCAACTACCAAGAGAGACCACTGGGTCTAACACAAAGAACACCATGTAGAGCGCATTGCAATAATTCAAGCTGGAAGTTACCAGAGTACAGTGGCCAAGTCATTGCTGTCCAAAAGGGGCTGTAGCTGGCAGACCAACCATTGCAACTTGTAGCCATGTTGCACATTTGGTATGCAATGATATGTCATGTGTACATGAGACTATTACAAAAGTATGCAAACAATTCAATTTCACAATCCAATGGGAGCACTGCATAATATATGTGCAGATAAATCTACAGCAGAGGCTGTACATTCCGACCAGCCTACTTAGGCTAGCAGACAGGAAAATACATAAAATACATTCTTCATTGTGTGCTTTCTAAGACTGAGAGTCAGCCTCTGCACTGCCTACTTCTGGGAGTGGAGAAAGACCTTCTATGAACTGAGCTTTCAAAGATTCTAAAGGCAGGGGTGGAAAACCTGTTTCTCCTCAGTTATCTTCAAATGTGGTTTCTCAGAAATTAGAAGAGAAACTAGAAGAAACCCTTTAACCATCTAGTTCAGGAGCCTGTTAAAATACTGTATCAGTCATAATGGCCAGGAATCCAGAAGGCATGTTGTTGGCCTCACTGCCGTAAGCATCTTTTTCACATCCTTGGGCTGCAACAATAGGAACTGATCACACTAGGTGTAAATTGATGATGTTGTAGGGCCATGCTGTAGACTTGAACCAATTCTAGTCTCAAGTTCAGCATGGATCTGAGTGATTGACTGGTCCATTGTCAATGATATCACCCTGTTCTAGGCCAGCCTGTTTACCAGTCTAAATATCTCTATTGGGCGATTCACTGAGAACTCAATAGAAGCAAAGATATATGCTTCTTTTGTTACCATTGTGGTAGGAACAGCTATGTAGTCATACCTCTGTCAGATTCACACTGAGACCTACAACACCCGTACTCCAGCTGATGTCCAGTCTATTCCATTGCCTACAGCTCCTCAATAAACTAAGGAGCCTCCTGAACTGTCCATGGCCAGAGAGAGCAATCAATGACCCTTTCCATCTCACTGTTCCTCAGCGAAACTAAGAGTCTGCTGGGCAATGGATATAGGACATAATATTGAAACGGCAACATCGAAAAGACTGTGGAATGTAGATTTGAAATTTACAGAGTGCTACATGATAAAATAAAATTACCTGAAAATGATGTTTAGATGGTATCTGACTCCTAGTAAGTTAGCAAAAATGTATAGAACAGAACCAGATATCTGTTGGAAGTGTAAAGAGAAAGAGGGTTCATTTTTCCATGTGGTGGTCATGTAAGGTAGCAAAAGATTTCTGGAAAATGATTTATAATGAGCTTTAAAAAATGTTGAAGATAAACTTTCTTTAAAATCTAGAAGCTTTTCTCTTAGGTTCAGAGGTACCCAAAGAACAGAAGAAATTATTTATGTAGTGACCCCATGCCCATAGATGGAAAAAAGAAGCAGTTCCAACCAAGGAAGATTGGCAGACAAAATTAATGGAATATGCCTAAATTGCGAAACTTACCGGAAGAATAAGAAATCAAGAACAGAGACTTTTTAATACAGAATGGGGAAAATTTGTGGACTATTTGAAGAATTATTGTAAATCATTAGGATTAGCAGGATTGATGTAAAAATGTGCAGAAAGAATAACTTTAAGGGAATATCAAAGGAAAATTAGTAGATAGGTTTGAATTCGATATGCGGTGGTAAAAGATATAACATAAGTAAACACAGAGAGTGGGGAGGCGGTCGATTTGAGGATGTGATTCTCTTTACTGAATATGTATTTTTTTGTTAAAATATTTGTAAAATTGGAAAATGAAACTAAGAGTCTGCATCCTGTGCATGTTTAGATGAAACTAGGTCCCTCTAATCCCATTCATGCTTAGGTGGAAGTAAGCCTTCTAGGACTTACACTCAGGCAAGTGTCTGAGAGTCTAAATGGTAAACATGCAAGACTCTTTTTTAACTTTTTGTTTTGAAGATGCAATCCATCAACAGAAACAAAGAAGCCACCCATGCGTCTCATTACAATTAGAGATATTCAACTTTTCTTTGAGAAGCTCCGAATGGCACAGGTTTCCCACGTTGCCTCCTATTTCAGGTAGCCTCCTCCCAGAGCCACTGACCAGGCAGAGACTTGTTTCATTTTCACAGGCAAACTCAGACCACTTTCTTCAAATGTTAATAAAAATGGATATTAAATGTAATATAATAATATACAGATTTTTTACAACACATTTTTGTATGCTGTTTTCACTAATATACGCATTTTATGCACACTTTACCCTAGTATATGCATTTGTTATACACATTACTTGCATAGAGAACTGTGTGGCAAAAATCAGAGAAGTGCACATTTTAAAGGATGACAGAGTCCTGCTTCAGAAAGTGTGGATCATGTAGATTTACCTACAAATGAGAACTGAATCAAATTTCTCCCCCATCAATGGTAGCAGCTTAACCTCTTTCTTTTCCCCCTCACAGTTTGGTGTTTCATCTTGTTTTTGCTGCCACTACAAGTGGTGGCAACAGCAACTATGTTGGCAGCTTGCCCACCATTTTTTGCATTCTTCACAGTGCCCTGGAGTGTTGCACTTGGGCACGGGGAATGGTAGAAAATAATTATGGAGAAAATTATGCAAAATGGTCCCCTTGGTGAAAGTGGGGTGGGAAGATGAGAAAAACAAGAAACTCAGAAATTATCTCAGAAAGACGTCATCTTGGAAATGGCAGGGGCAGAGCTGAGCAAAATAAGAATCCTAGAACTCTTGTCAGAAATACATCATCTGGGAAATTTCAGCTCAGCTCTAGTCTCATTCTGGCTGCTTGTACTTTGTTTAACTTTATCTCCTAACAACCTTCCCCCTATCAAAATTACAAATATCAAGGTTACAAGGACAAATTAACCCAAGGGCTATTGGCCAGCTTGATTCTGACTGTGCAATAGAAGCTGGAATCCAACCACAGTTTTCATTCAGAGGCATATAATGGTCCCAGCGGCTCTGCACAAAGAGATCTGTGCTCAGTCTCTGGAGCAGTTTCTAGAGTTCATTGGCAGCATAGGCAACACATGTCAGCTTGCATTAAGCATAAGTGCTAGCTTCCAAAAATGCTCTGGGGAGCACTGCTTGCAAACTAAGACTGTTGGCGCTGTCCACTTTCTCCTACGATATATTTTCCAAGGAGTGTTACTTCATTATGAACTTAGATTCCATAATCAGATGAAAGTGGAAGCAGGGAGAAAATCCTACTCAAATGGCTTACTTACCATAACTATTTGTTTTTCACATGCATGGGGGAAAAATAATGCCCAGTGTAACTTGTGAGTGAGCAGAAGGACATGGCTTTCATATATAGCTACCCTGTTTACCAGTTCAGACTGCAAAACTTTGAACTAGCCATGTAACTACAGCATTAACAATAGCAGCAGTTAAAAGGTGATGGTGCTTCTTTGCATGCCATGAAAATTCTGCTGTCCTGTTATAAAAAGCATGGGATCAGTCAAGGCTGGCTTCCCCCCTCAGTCAGTTGGCACCTTTGTGTCCAGTTTCTGTCCTTTCATCATCTCCAAGAAACTCTATATTCATCCTTGTTGGCATCCTCATTCTCAGTGACGGTTTGCCACATAGGTAGAGTAGGCACCAGCCTATGAACCCCATGCCTTTTAGGGGGCCCAAAACAACAGATCAAAATAATATTGATTTGATCGGAAAACTGGTTTATTAAAATTGTTGACTGGTAAAATAAAATATGTATTAGGAGATAATTTGCAAAGCCCTCCCCTAAGATTTCAACTGCCTAGTGGCCTTCACAGGGTTTCATCCAGCACTGCTGATTCTGTCCAACATGTTCAGGCAGATCTCTGCAGTCATCTCCTCTCATTCAATTATTTGTTCATTCTTCATTCATCTGGCTTGGCATGCAACTGAAATTTTCATTTTTAAGTGTTTATTTTATTGAAATATGAATTTGTATCTTGAAAGCTTGTATCTCTGCAGCGGATCTTTTAAATCACTTTAGTTGGAAGATGGTGTTAAAACAAGCCACTTACTTGCTAGCATTTAACTAAATTCAGGGCTCCTACAACAGCAGGCACTCTCACACTCCTTACAGCTGACTGCCCTGGACTTTGCTGCAGTAATAAATCAAATGATCCCTTGCCTTTCAGCAAAAATAACCTTGAACTGTATGTTGGTTGGTTATCTACCCTGAGAGCTTCCAAGCTTTATTCTGCTCTCATCAAATTGGATTATATGTTAGCTCATCACATATCTTGGGTTATCATTTTTAAAGGTTACTTTCCTTCCTGGAAAAATTAATTGCTTTTAAGCTGTCTTTCCTACTCCTGGCCCTGCAAACTGTACAGTTGGCAAAGGACTACTTCATATGCTACCTGGAGCAGCACGCTTGCCTGAACAGCTTGTGGGAACACCTGCAACTTGAGCTTGCTTGGCAAGGGAGAATTGTGTGGCTATTCTAAATAATCCAAACAAGCCATTGTTTGGGCAATATGTGTTAATCACCCTATTCACGTTTGCAGAAGTTATCAGATGCAGTGTGGGAGTAACCTTGGAACTGTCACAAATAAAGGCTGCCCCAGGTAATATGACTGCTCTTAATTTTTATTGTTTACATGCACACCTGTATTTTAAATTGTCTTTGCTTTAGCCTCCACCCTTCTCCTTCTTCCACATTTTACCTACAAAACTCTAAGACAAGAATGACCCTCCAAAAGTTGTTAGACTACAACTCCTATCATTTCTGCCCATTAACCATACTGGCTGGGGTTGAAGGAGTCCTGCAATATCTGGAGGGCCACAGGTTTGCAACTGCTGCTCAAGCTTCATTTGTTCTACCTCTGACAATCATATAGCTGTTAAAGGTATAAAAAGTAAAGGGACCCCTAACTATTAGGTCCAGTTGTGACCGACTCTGAGGTTGCGGCGCTCATCTCGCTTTATTGGCCGAGGGAGCCAGCGTACAACTTCCGGGTCATGTGGCCAGCATGACTAAGCTGCTTCTGGCGAACCGGAGCAGCACACGGAAACGCCGTTTACCTTCCCGCCAGAATGGTACCTATTTATCTACTTGCATTTTGACATGCTTTCGAACTGCCGACCTTCTGATCAGCAAGTCCTAGGCTCTGTGTTTTAACCCACAGCGCCACAGGTAGAAACTCTAAAGCAGTCTTAGTATTGAACTACACAAAGTGCTTTTCCGTCCAACAGTGAGCTTTCCCTTCTCATTGAACTATAACTTGCTGCAACATTCGGTAACTCACATTCTGGCCCTGCTACTTTATGGAACTCTTCTTCCTTTCTTGATGTGGCCAGGCTTAGAAATGCTTGTTTGAATAAAGTCAGGCTTTGGCAGCATTTCAGGAGCTTGGCTGAAGGATAAGGAGAGGTCACAGAATAACAAACTAAACAGTCAGCCTGGATAGTAGATTAAAAATTCAAAAATTTGGGGTTGCAAATCTCTGCAGGTTCTGGGATTTTGACATAACTGTAATTCTACACTGCAAGTACATTAAAGTGCTTTCAAATGCCATTACAGTGGGATAGTGGAAGAGGGGATAAACTGATGACATAATGACCAAACACTTAGAGAGTTCAAGCTATTCCCTTGTGCACTGAAAGAACAGGAAAACAGGGGGAAGGATATACAGGGCTGTGTGGGCTAGGCCGAGATCTGCAGCATATGCAGTGGCCATGCCCACTACTATCCACATGTCAGGACATGCATAGAGCTCCTTCATGTGCATGGAGGTCTCTGTGGACAGCAGTGACATAGCCACTGTACATGGCAGCTATGCAGGCAGGGCTACTCACAACTCCCTAAAACATTCTTCCAATGTGTATTATGCATGTGTGTGTGTGTTATGAGCCCCGCAGCATAGTCAGGATTGGGCTGAGGTTGGCAGGATCTGACAGAAGAAACAAAGAGAAGGTCTGAGTGGTGTGAACCTCTGCATGGACTACATGGAACTGGCAGAGATGACTGGCAGAATCCGTGACCAGGGAGAAGAGTCGGTGGAGGGAGACTGGAAGAAGTTTAAAGATTACCTGCAAAAGCACTGTAAGATTAAGGAAGGTTGAAATGACGTTTGACTGAAAATAAGTGGTACTGGTAAAGAGATGCTTAAGAAAATGTAAATAGGGATTGATAATTGGAAATGGATATTTATAATAATAGGTTAATATATGGAGTAAGGATAAATGTTAGAGGGTAAGGATTTGCTGAATTTAATATTTGAACTGGAATACAAAATGGGAGGTGTGAGGAGGTCAAGAAACTAGTGAAGAAAATATAAGATTTGAAAATATTAATCTATTTTTAGTTTTGACTTTTGGCTTTTCTCTTTCTTCTTAATCTTTATTCTCTCTCTTTTTTTCTTCTTTCTTCTATCAACTGTTTTTCTACTGTGTATTTTTTATTTGTCTTGTTTTTGTAGTTTAAATGTTGGAATTTGTTTTTATTGTCTGTGAAACATTAATAAATATCATTTTAAAAAAATAAAAAATGAGTGGTGTGAACCTCTGTTGACGGATCTCCCTTTTCTGCCGTAACTTCAATCACTTGGCCAGAGACAGCAGGGATGCCGGTTTTCCCTGCTGCAGCTTTCTTGCTAATAGCTCAGGAGGGTTTGGGGCAGCCAAGAGAGAGGCGGGGCCAGAGTTGGCAAGGGCTGAACAGGAGCCCCAACAGGAAGGTGCAGTCTTGCCATCTAGAACAAGGCGCAGAACCACGCACCCCAGAGGAGAGCACGTTTGCAAATCTGACATTCCAGCAGGGCAAGTGAGTCTTACGAGTGAGTGTGCCAAGCCTTGCCATTGAAAGCTTGGTGGGAGAGGCATGGAAGCTTATTGGGGCATCTTTGTTGCTTCTGTCCAGATCTGAACTTCTTGTTGCTGAACCACGACTCCTGAGCTTTGTGTCTGCTGCTGAGCCTGTACCATTATTTGCCTGAATGATGATCCCTTTCTTAAATACATGCATATGTGTTTTGGGATAGGAGCCAGGACAGTGTGTCTGTATGCAGTCTGAGTACTCTTTTGATAACTAGTCAAAGCTAGGCAAAATTCCTCCCCACCCCAGGTACCAAAATAAATAAATGAATGAAGTCCCCAAGAGGCAGGAACCTGGTATACTCTCAGAGCACAACTGCACCTGTTTCTCCTTCCTTTCTCTGTTTCTCCACCCTATTTCCCACTGGTTTCACCTACTGCATTGGGTTTCAGTTAATTTCTGGGCCTAATTTAAAGTGTTGGTTTTAACATTTAAAACTCCGAACAGCCTGGGACCAGGTTACCTCTTTCTGCTCATGCGTAAAGGATCCTCTTTGGATCTTTAGTGCCCCCACGAAGTGAAATGAGGCAGGTTAGTGTTAAAGAGAGGGGATTTTCAACAGACACATCCCAGCTATACAATGGCCTCCCCAGACAGGCTCACCTACAGTCTTTTCAGTGCCAGGTAAAATACCTTTTTATTCACCCATTAATATAATCACTGAATGGCACAAAATGCACTGGGCCCAGTTTCTGACCTAAATAGTAAAAAGGTAAAGGTACCCCTGCCCATACGGGCCAGTCTTGACAGACTCTAGGGTTGTGCGCCCATCCCACTTAAGAGGCCGGGGACCAGCGCTGTCCGGAGACACTTCCAGGTCACGTGGCCAGCGTGACAAAGCTGCATCTGGCGAGCCAGCGCAGCACACGGAAACACCGTTTACCTTCCCACTAGTAAGCGGTCCCTATTTATCTACTTGCACCCGGGGGTGCTTTTGAACTGCTAGGTTGGCAGGCGCTGGGACCGAGCAAGGGGAGCGCACCCCACCGCGGGGATTCAAACCGCCGACCTTTCGATTGGCAAGCCCTAGGCGCTTAGGCTTTTACCCACAGCGCCACCCGCGTCCCTGACCTAAATAGCAACAGGTGCCTAAATACATAGACTCTCCCCTTCATCCTGGTTTCTGCAGACAGGATTTGCAGCTCTGCATATTTCTGTGAAACACTTTGTCACACTAATAGCAGTTAAGCAACAATTTAACAATTTCTCCCTTGATGTACATATGATGCAACGTGCAAGAATGATTGTGTGTGCCTTTGCCATCCTGGTGCAATCAACCATTTATTACCTTTCCCTATTAAAATGTCCACCTTGACTTCCTACATGAAAGGCTTGGCATTATTGGTATTGGGCTCCGCCTGACTCTAATCAGAGAATCTGCAATAATGTTTACATTCTCGACATTTCACCTGCTGGTACACAAGTGGTAGCCATGGATTTGCACAATGTATTCAATCAAGTTCAACAGAGTATGGTAGTCTAACAGTTCAGGGCTGAGCAACAGGGACACGAAACAAAGACAGAGGGCAAACAAAACTCCACGCTCCTAATTCTGGTGAAAGTTTAAAATGAAATGATCTATTTCTCTATCTTTCTATGCTGGAGACTCACACATAGGAATCTAATCAGGAAGCACCCTTCTAATGCCGTCTGAATATCAGGTCTGCAAAATGGGCAAAATCTGTGGATTTGACTCTCAGTTCATGAAGCTCAGTCCCAGGGAATGCAGAATTAACTGTTTCATTGCCACAGGGCTGATCACTCTCCCATGAAGACTGAAATTGAAATGCATTTTAAATCATATATTGTGGAAAGGCTGAAGTTGGCAATATATATATATATATATGACATTTCGAAGCTCCTACCCACTAAAGATACAAATAATGTCACACACCCATTTAAATGGAGCATTTCTAAAAGCAGGTTTCTTAATTTTAATGGTTTATTTTTTTAAAAAAAAACCCTACCTAATTGAAAGCATTTTAAGGAATTTAAAGAATTTAAATTTAAAATTTAAAAGAATTTAAAAGAATAAATTTCTTTTATTTTACTTTTGGTATGAAAATAGCCTGTTTGACATCTGCTGTGTATTTAATAATGAAAACAATTTTTATTATACACTCAGAATTATGGTTGCTTGCAATGAGCCAGCAGACACAGTGAATGGCTGGAAGTTCACTATCTGCTAGCTAACTAGCTTGCTAGCTAACTAACTAGCTAGCTAGCTACCTAGCTAGCTAGACTGGCCCCTTTCTGACCAGTTGCCCCACTCTTCCTTGCCTTAAATCAACAGTGTCTGTGTATGAATGTATGTGTGTGGATCACACTTCGTCAAAGTGGTTCCCTTTAGATGTTGACCACAACTCCCATCAGCCTTGGACAGCGCCCATGAGAGTTTTAGTTCACAGCATCTGGAGGGCACCAGGTCAGTGAAGGCTGGTATAGATTCACAGTAAGAGGCTTGAGAACATTCAACAATATATCCTGGGCACATTTTAGGAACATAGGAATTTGCCCTTTACAGCATCACATCATCGGTCCATCTAGCACAGTATTGTCTACACCAATTGGCAGCATCTCTCCTGCGTTTCAGACAGGCATCTCTTCTAACCCTCCCTGGAGAATTTGGGGGTTGAACCTGAGACCTTCTGCATGCAAGGCTGATGCTCTACCAGAAGCAAAGTGATTTGAACCTTCGGTTTTGTGCTGAACTTTTGGCTTATGTACACAATACAGCGATCTCTGTTAATTTCTTCTAACACCTGCCCTAATTTCCTAAAGTTACCTCTTTTTTTCAGTCACAGTGATGAAGATTAATTGTATGTATTGTTGCCCAAAATAGCCTGAAGCATTTTTTTTCTTGTGCACAAAGAACTGTGGTTGCTTTGATGATGTTCAGTAACATTTTTCTGAGGACTACTGTTGTTGACTGTTTTTACCACGATCTCTGCTTCAATGAGCACAAGGTGTTACATTTCATTTCACTACTTATACACCCAGCCTTTCAGCACTAGGTAATTGATGGTACGATTACCATTGCAGGAAAATGACTCCTGGTGAATTACCTGATCTCTCTGTTGGTTTCTTTCTGCAAAGGGCATGAGTGCTCCTGTACCAGCCGTTTCTCCAGTTCTTCCATTCTTTGAATACTGAAAGGGCACTTAAATCTTCATACCTCTCCCACACATGCACATTGACTTAGAACAGAGGTAGCTAGCCCCAAGTTTAGCAGTCATATCTCACTGACCAAGCAATTTCCCCACTGAATCTGAAAGTTCCAACAGATTTTGGTGGAGAAAGCAAAATGTTTTTTTTTAAAAAAATAGACACAGAGCTCAGTACCCTGACATGGAAGCAAATCACCCACTCCTATCATTTACTGTCCTGCCTTCTCCCCATGAAACCCAATGGGGAGCCTGGTATCACTAAGCACAGCAGTCCTGTGGAGGAGGCTGCCCCCTTTGGAATTTGAAACTTGTTAAACTCTATGTGGTCTTCAACATACAGGGTGACACCATCTCCAGCACAGCTTCCTCTAGAGTTTGTATCCAGAGATAACTGTTTCCCATTGATTCTCCCCATTCCGTCAGGTTTCTATTCTGCCCACTATATATATGCTCCCCTTAAGACTAAGCACTCTGGCTCACCCTTATTGGTTTGGACGTTTCTGGTATTAATTTATAATCATTTATACATGCAATCTCTCTCCCGGTGTCTTTGGCACTTGTGTTTTATCCTACGGTGCTTTCTGCTTTCTGAAGTACTATCATGTGCCCCTGTATTCTCAAGCCTAGTTCTGTCCTACCCCGTTTAACCATTTTCACCCTTCCTCATCTTCGGGGGATGATTTGTTCCAGATCAGGTGTTTCCCAGTTCTTGTTGGCTTTCCCCCTGCAATCTGTTTCTTATTTTAAGTTCCAACAGCCTTGTCCCACCTTGGTTCAAATCACATAGAGTTGCCACCTGCTGTGCATAATACAGGATTGTCCCGTATTTCAATGTAAAATGCTTCATCCTGTATTGATACAGTTTTCTCCTTTCTTCCCCCGCCCCCCCTCTCTCTCTCTGCCAAGTTAGGGATCCTCTCCAAATGCATGTGTTTGAAAGGGTATGTGAAAGGTCATGTATTTAAGCTCTAGGTAGCCAAGCACAGACAGATTTACAAATTTGTGTGTATGTGACAAATTCCAGAGGGGCTGTCCTGTTAGGCTGCAATAGAATGTAATGGATTGCTTTGAAATCACTTCAGCACCAGGTTTTTTTGGGTGGAATGCCCCCAAACTGCAACATACCACCCTGTCCTGTATTCTGCTAGAACAAAGGTGGCAACCCCATTCAAGTGGAATCCATCCCTTTTGTACAAGCCAGTCTTGTCCCCAAACATTTCCCATTTCCCCAAACAGGCTGATGTAACTCAAATTCACACTCCTTTGTTATTTTCATTATGAACAACATCTATTTCTCCACGCTTTTTATAAAATGTATAAAGCAAATGAAGCTGTTCTTATAAACCTGTTTAAAGATTGCACTTGTGCCTTCAGTAACAACACTGAATTCAACAGCACCACCAAAGAAAAAATGTGGCAGTGAAGGAAGTTTCTTCTCCTCAAACTGAAATTAAGTACACCACAAAGACTAAAATAGAAATTAACATTTTCCTTCAGCAATGAAGATATGTTGAATATAACACCAGTACGATACATGCATGCATCAGCTATACACTCAACCACATGATTGCTCCATATGCAAACATGATTACTTGCATTTCTAATTCTAGGTGTGAGAAGAAAATGACCACAGTGATCGTACATAAAAACAAACAACCAGTCATTCACTTTTCAGTGTGCACATAATTCTATTCACACGCTGATTGCTCCATCCACCTCAGAGTGTAAGCATAAACGATGAGGCAAACAGAGAAGCCAAAAAGTTTCTTAAGTGTTTGCCTGTTAGTAAAGAGGGAAGACTGGAATGAAGAAAGCAAGAAAGCTGCACATTATTTTATATTAAATCTAACTTTTCCTTCTCCTATTCAGAGTTGGATGCTTTGTGCTATTTTTAATGCTAAGGATATCATTTTCCTCAAGCACCTGAAGGAACACTGAATGACAAAGGTATCATTCTGAAGGGCAGTAGCTGTTTGCGGAGAAGTTGCCGTGGGATCTTTATTCTGTTGATTCAGTGTCTCTTCAGATGAGATGAATGATAGGGGGTACATCTGTCAGCACCTTTGAAACTTCATCTTTATTGTGCTCGCTCTCGCTCTCACTCCTTCTCATGCCAAAGCAGGAAGGTCTAGTAATGTGTCTGTTCCGACCAATGAAACACTCCATCCTTACCAGCAGGGGAACAGCTAGGACGGCAGCAGGTGCAGTCTTGTTCCCCTGTTTAATCTATCTCACTGGTTCTTTAAATTTTATCTTTTGCAGCTAGAGCTAAAGGCATTGTTTTCTTGACATGACGATGCTTTAATGTGTAACAAGTGGTGATTTGATACACTCATATTGAAGACATACAATATGAGGAAGAATGAAGGGGGGTGGGGAACTGAGGCTGCAATTCTAAACACATTTACAGTGGAACCTCGGTTGTTGAACATCTTCATTGTCATACGTTTCAGCTTCCAAACGCTGAAAACCCAGAAGTAACTGCTCCAGTTTTCGAACAATTTTCGGAAGCCAAACATGCTATACAGCTTCCGTATTAAGTTTCCCTATTGTATTGAGGCTTCTGCTTTCTAAAATTCTTGCCGGATAAACCCAGATGTTAAATCACCGGAACTCAAATATAACCCAGACTTTCTGCAAATTTCACAATTTTAGAAATTAAACTACTTCTGTCTACAAAAACATAATCTACACTACAAGAAAATCAGTTCAACCTCAGTGTGCTTTGATTTGGTTTACGGCTATTAAGTGCAGCATATAAATTTTAGCCTCAGCTGAAAATAAAAGCTCAACTTTTGATTCAGTCTTGAAATCAGTTTAAAATAGTTCAGCTGCTCACATCTTCACCTTAATCTTCACCCATTGTCTACCAGACCCTCCAAGTATCCCTATTTTCTAGGGATAGTTCCAGATTTACAGAACCAACTTGATCTGATTTGATCATGGAATGTCCTGCTTTTCCTTAGGACGTCCCTATTTTCATCAGAGAAATGTTGGAAGGTATAGAGTTTTCTGACTACCGAGCCATCTGAAGGCAGTCCTGTATTGGGAAGTTTTTAATGTTTAATGGTTTATTATTATTTTTAATATATGTTGGAAGATGCCCAGAGTGGCTGGGGCAACCCAGTCAGGTGGCTAGGGTATAAATAGTGAAATTATTATTATTATGGGATAGGGTGTCCCTATTTTCCATGGAGAAATGTTGAAAGGTATGGTCTACTCCCCACCCCCAGGGTAAGCTCAATCCTCCTTAATTTTTTCTTTTCTTTTTCCAAATCATGAGAATTTGGTGAAGTCTAGTAATTGAGGTACACCACCTTGTGGTTTTCAAAAAAGTACTTCATCATTTAATTGGCTTCAGCAAGAGCTGGAGAAAGGTAACCAGGGCTATAAATTTAAGGCAAGCTAGGGTAGGAGCATGCTCTATGAGCAAGCTGCAAAGTATAGCTGATGGAGTGTCAGATCTTCAGTGACAAAGTTTCAAGGTCACAAGTGAGTTAGTCTGTCAAATTAGACTCTGAACTGGTTTCAAGAATTGGATGACATCCATATTTGGGAGTTATACAGAATGTCCCAAGTATAGCTATCTTCCTGCTGAACAGAACTCACAGGTGTGTGCAGTTAGCTCTTGTTCTCCTATGATAATAAGTTTATTTTCCTCTTGAGGCCAAGAAGAAGCTGATCAGATGGGTTCATGGATGAGGTAATGATGGATGAGAGCAGTCAGTATCCTACCCCCAGGGTGATGGCTCATCCACTGCCATTGAAAATAGGGCCACAGAGAAGGAAGACATCACTGTATGGAAGTTGGAAACAATCCCTTAGAAGCGGTCAATTCTTGTCATGCTGAGGATATTCCACAGGGGGAAAGAGGACCCCTGTTATTGGGAGAGTCAATTATAAGGAACATTTATAGATGGATGTGTAATAGTTATGCAAACCCAGTGCCGGATTTACATATAAGCTAAACAAGCTATAGCTTAGGGCCCCACTCTCTTGGGGGTCCCCAAAAAATTTAAAGGCAAAAAAACTGGATGTACATTTCCAAAATATAAGATAAAAAACAAATAAAATAAAACCTACATACAGCAACAGTGTTTTGTGTTGTGTAGGCTCCTATGATGTAAGGAATGGCCCCCGCCTGCTAGTCTGCTTCCTAAAATATCACTGGTTTGCTCATTTCTATATTGTTGTTGTTGTTGTTTAGTCATTTAGTCGTGTCCGACTCTTCGTGACCCCATGGACCAGAGCACGCCAGGCACTTATGTCCTCCACTGCCTCCCGCAGTTTGATCAAACTCATGCTGGTAGCTTCAAGAACACCATCCAACCATCTCATCCTCTGTCGTCCCCTTCTCCTTGTGCCTTTCATCTTTCCCAGCATCAGGATATTTTCCAGGGAGTCTTTTCTTCTCATGAGGTGGCCAAAGTATTGGAGTCTCAGCTTCACGATCTGTCCTTCCAGTAAGCACTCAGGGCTGATTTCCTTAAGAATGGATACGTTTGATCTTCTTGCAGTCCATGGGACTCTCCAGAGTCTCCTCCAGCACCAGAATTCAAAAGCATCAATTCTTCGGCGATCAGCCTTCTTTATGGTCCAGCTCTCACTTCCATACATCACTACTGGGAAAACCATAGCTTTTACTATACGGACCTTTGTTGGCAAGGTGATATCTCTACTTTTTAAGATGCTGTCTAGGTTTGTCGTTGCTTTTCTCCCAAGAAGCAGGCGTCTTTTAATTTCGTGACTGCTGTCACCGTCTGCAGTGAAATCTCTCACTGCCTCCATTTCTTCCCCTTCTATTTGCCAGGAGGTGATGGGACCAGTGGCCATGATCTTCGTTTTTTTGATGTTGAGCTTCAGACCATATTTTGCACTCTCCTCTTTCACCCTCAATAAAATGTTCTTTAATTCCTCCTCACTTTCTGCCATCAAGGTTGTGTCCTCTGCATATCTGAGGTTGTTGATATTTCTTCCAGCAATCTTAATTCCGGCTAGGGATTCATCCAGCCCAGCCTTTCGCATGATGAATTCTGCATATAAGTTAAATAAGCAGGGAGACAATATACAGCCTTGTCGTACTCCTTTCCCAATTTTGAACCAATCAGTTGTTCCATATCCAGTTCTAACTGTAGCTTTTTGTCCCACATAGAGATTTCTCAGGAGACAGATGAGGTGATCAGGCACTCCCATTTCTTTAAGAACTTGCCATAGTTTGCTGTGGTCGACACAGTCAAAGGCTTTTGCATAGTCAATGAAGCAGAAGTAGATGTCTTTCTGGAACTCTCTAGCTTTCTCCATAATCCAGCGCATGTTTGCAATTTGGTCTCTGGTTCCTCTGCCTCTTCTAAATCCAGCTTGCACTTATGGGAGTTCTGGGTCCACATACTGCTTAAGCCTGCCTTGTAGAATTTTAAGCATAACCTTGCTAGCATGTGAAATGAGTGCAATTGTGCGGTAGTTGGAGCATTCTTTGGCACTGCCCTTCTTTGGGATTGGGATGTAGACTGATCTTCTCCATTCCTCTGGCCACTGCTGAGTTTTCCAAACTTGCTGGTATATTGAGTGTAGCACCTTAACAGCACCATCTTTTAAAATTTTAAATAGTTCAGCTGGAATACCATCACTTCCACTGGCCTTGTTATTTGCAGTGCTTTCTAAGGCCCATTTGACTTCACATTTCTATATATAGGGTGCCTACATTCTGTATGTGCAAATGGCTTTAGATACCTATTAGGTCCATAAATTACCATATAGCATATATTCAACACAAAAAACAGTGACAATTTGTTGTTGACAAAGGACAGGTGGACATATAAAGGGCCCCATTACCTCCAGTAGCTTAGGGCCTCATCAAACCTAAATCTGACCCTGTGCAAACCACATGACTTCCTTGGCTGGTGCAAAGGATACAATGATCAACTAGCTAGCTGGATAGATGGGATTGGGGAGGAGTCAGTAGTCATCGTTGGTACCAATGCCATGAGGAAATGAAATAATGTTCCCGAAGCAAAATTTAAGCTGCTACATAGAAGGTAAAAAGCCAGGACCTTCTGGGCACCTTTGATATGCTGCCCATTCCATGTGCAGGACCAGCAAGACAGGCAGAGCTTCAATGGAACCTCTAGAGCTGAAGAAGGGTTGAGAAAAGGGCACTCAAAATGATCATGATTGTGGAACAATCTCTTACGAGGAAAAGTTGCAATATTTGGAGCTTTTTAGTTTAGAAAAACCAAGAAGCTGAAAGTTGAAAGATTCAGAAGTCAGGATAGACAAAAGGAAGTACCTCTTCACATATCACATAGTTAAAGTCTGGAATTAGCCATCACAGGATAGAGTAATGGCAACCAAATTAGATAGCCTAAATTTCTCTAAACCAGTGTTTCCCAAGAACTAGTAACAGCAACAATGATCTCTAAAGCTCTAAATCAGTGTTTGCCAAACTTGGGTCTCCAGCTGTTTTTGGACTACAACTCCATCTTCCGTAGGTACTAAGACCGATGGTCAGGGATGAAAGGAATTGTAGTCCAAAAACAGTTGGAGACCCTAGTTTGGGAAACACTGCTCTGAACCATATTAAAAGCTATCAATGACGACCAGTCACTGTGGCTCTCTGAATACCAGCTGTACATAGGAGAATGCTGTTGTGCTTAGATTCTGCTTGTAGACTTCCTATAGGCAGTTGGCCAGCCATTGTGAAGATAGTTTACTGGACTATATGGGCCTCTGCTTTATGCTGAGTCACTGGGATAAACATATTTACAATGGGGGGGGGGATACCTTGGAAAATTAATGTGCTATCTATGCACTTTAGGAAGCCAACAATAATTATAAACAGTCCCCTTGGTGTCAGATTGTAAACAAACATAATTTATTTTAGGCAGAGTGTATGCAAATGAAACTTATCACTTTACTTCCTAAGTTGAACAGGTACTCTGACTAACAAGGAAAACTGAGCAGATCTGAAAAGCTTAGGGAAGCAATAAAAAATTTAGCACCCCACTTATCTTTTAGGACCTGCATACCTACAGGATCCATATAATTTGCATCTGCTGCTGATAGTGGTCTTTTCAGTTTAGGTATCTAGTTTAAGGATCAGTAGACAATTAACAATTGATAACCAGCTCAAATAGCTCACCTGATCTCTCTCTCTTTTGAGGCATATTCCCACACTGCCATTGTCCCTGTTCACTATCTCAGCTACAATGAACAATAACTCTAAATCAAAAACAGAGGCACCAGCAAGAGGAATCTGCAGCAGAGAGAAATTAACAAGAGGAACGTCATATATTTGTCACAATTTCTTCTGCAGTGAAATCTTCTAATAAAGTTGTAGATACTCCATAAAGATTTGTGAAAGGGCTGCTATTTGAATATATCTGATTAAATGAGAAGAGAAAAAATTATTAGGAACACAATGAAATCTTGTATAAATGCAGGGTATGGAAGCATACATTTTCCATGTGGCTTATGGTGATTATGTTTGATTTCTCAGCCAATGTGCTGACTCATGCTAAGGAAGTGATTGACAGCTTATGTAATTGGTTGACAAGCACATTGTGCAAAGTATGGTAGTATGCTCTTCCCCCAATGCATTATCCACAGCAGGCACAGCCCACCAGATGTTGTTGGACTACAAAAGTCATCAACCTTGAACATCAGAAGTGGCTCACCAGAAGGGGAGGAGCCACTATACTATGCTCCCAGAAGGGGGGTTGCTGTTGCACCACATTGACTTCCACACTACCCCTCTCCTCCCCAGTAAATATCAGTGACCAGAAAGCTAGCATAGTGGCTCAGCCCCAAACAACAATGTCTTTCTATTTGCCATGGTGGGTTGGGCTGAAGGAAGTTGGATGGGGGGTCCAACCACATCTGGAGAGCCTGATCTATAGGAATACCACATCTCAGTCTCTCTTCTGCGCTTCCCTCCTGCTAACTTTGAAATGGTGCATTGGGTACTAGTATTTCCTCCCTCCATTGCAAGAAGCTATCTATAGGATCCACCCAACCTATGTTTGTGTTTCCAGAGCGAGCAGCAGAAGTCACCAAATGGTCCTTTTCTCCCAACACTTGGTGTTCTGATATACTGTGGCACTCAGGATATTTTTCTCGGCTACGGAGCCTACTTGCACTTTGATGTGCTTTTGAACAGCTCCTGACCGAACAACAGGAGCTTACCCCATCGCGGAGATTCGAACCACCGACCTTCTGATTAGCAAGCCCTAGGCTCAGTGGTTTAGACCACAGCGCCACCCACGTCCCTTACTACTACTACTACTACTACTAGTAGTAGTACTACTACTAATGAAATAGGACGTCCCTGTTTTCATTGGAGAAATGTTAGGGCATGGTGTAGTCAGACTTCCTGCCTCCCCACTGGCTATTTACTAATTTGAATTCATTTTACTGTAGATTATAAAATAGAAGCTTGCTGTCGCTTTCTTGTATATTAAACCTCATAATCCAGGCCACATTGCTTCAGAAACAGGGCACAGGAACAAACATATGCACAATTTTAAAGTGCTTGCAGGACATGGGTGTGGTGTTCCTGTTCTTCTCTAAGAAGGACTAGAGATAACTTGAAAATATGAAAAAGAAGCAGCAGCTCAAACTGAGGTGAGTATGTGATGTTGTGTGTTCTCCTTCGACTGGGAGCTTTATCAGTGTGTGTGTGCACCAAGTCACCTTGTCCCTAGGGTAGTATGTTTCATTTGTTTAAATGTCATGTCAAGACAGAGCTTTTCAGGACTTTGTTTGAAAAACCATGGGGCATGTAGAACCTTCCAAAGGAGCTTCAAATTCTGGCTTCCCAGAATAAAAAAATCGGCTGCAGAAAAGACCTTGAGAAGCTTTACTTGGCGTCTACTACAGTGCTCTGAAGTTCATGCTGCTCAGGCACTTCCAAAATAGGATGCCCCCCACTGCTCTCACACTACTGGCTGACGTGCATGGCTGAACACCCAAAATGGTGTCCAGGGGTCCTTTACCTTTACTTTCTTTTAAAGGTGCCACACAATAAACAAGAGGCCCCATACATTTCCAGACCTATGGGAAAAGATTATTCTCCTCTTCCAGCTTAATCACTTTTACATTTCCCCCCCCGAATGTAGAATCAGGCAGAGGAATACTAATGAGACTAAGAGCTGGAAGACCAGGGTTAAAATCAGCCATGTAGCTCGCTGTGTGACCTTGGGCCAATCACTCTCTCTCAGCCTAACCTACCTTGCAGGATTGCTGTGATGATAACATGAACACCAGCCCAAGCTCCTTAGAGAAAAGGTGGAATGAATATAAACATGAACTGATAAATAAGGAAGAATCAATATAAACATTATCTCTGTAGACTACCTGTGCTTCGCTTTGAATTGGGAGAACAGGGCCAAGTTTGGAATCATGAACAAAATAAACCTAAAAATCAAAGCAAGAAGAATCTGGGACACAATCAGGATATTCAAATCTGCAAGCATTGGACTTTATGTGTAAGTCATTGAAAAAACAAGTGTGTGACTGTCTGCTAAAAATGTAAAAATGGTAAATGACCCCTAGACGGTTAAGTCCAGTCAAAGGTGACTATAGGGTGCAGTGCTCATCTCGCTTTAGGCCAAAGGAGCCGGCGTTCGTCCACAGACAGCTTTTCGTGTCATGTGGTCAGCATGACTAAACCACTTCCAGTGCAATAGAACACCGTGACGGAAGCCAGAGCACACAGTAACACCATTTACCTTCCCACCACAGTGGTAGCTATTTATCTACTTGCACTGATATGCTTTTGAACTGCTAGACTGGCAGAAGCTGGGACAGAGCAAAGGGATCCCACCCCGTCATGCGGATTTAAACTGCTGACCTTCCGATCTGCAAGCCCAAGAGGCTCAGTGGTTTAGACCACAGCACCACCCACTTGACTAGGTGGGGTGTGTAGGCAGGTTGTAATCCATGATCCTGTACTGCACATAGGTTATGCACACTGAATTCTCATCTGAATCATCTTGTGCATGATCCTACATTTCGTAATAGAATGGGCTCATCTACACCTCCATTTGCCCCACCACTTCCCCCTGGGAAAACCTGTGGCTTAGTGCTGAATCAGAGGAAACGGCAATCAGATTTTCCATGGATTGCCAATTGTTCTGATTTATTGCTAAAGAGTAGGTTTTCCAAGGGAAAGTTGTGAGTCAAATGCAAAACCAAGCCTCCTACATTCACAAATGATTGCAAAAGATGGTATATAGAAACATACACACTCAATCCAGTATCAATTTCTCATTAAAAATATTAATAAAAACAAACTTCTCAAAGTAGCACCCACACCCTTCTCCTGGCTAGCTACAAAGTGTTTCAAGGTGTGGCTGTGGTCCGGGAAACAGCCCTAAGGCTGCTCAGACTTTGCATACTTAATGTTTGATTGTATTATTTGCACTGTATATGCACAGAATGTTTCTTGGGCAGTGGGTATATGTGGATTGTTACTTGTATTTCTAGAAATTGAAAAATAAAGTTTAGAAGTGAAAAAACAAAACAAAACACTGAAACTGCTGGCACATGGGGCTAGAATAAGAGCCATATTGATTTTAGACCTGACAAAATACCCTAGAAATTAATAAATGGTAGAATTTTGATCATTTGGGATGTGAGGGGAGAAATACAAGCTGCAGAGGAATTCCTGGGCTAGCTTATGCAAAATGACCTGACAAGCTAGGATGATTAAAAAACAATACAGAGCCATTGGCAACGCAAGAGAACTGTCCAACCCCCTTGCCCTGAGATGTGAAAAGAGACTGGGGGTTTGGAACATTGCCAAGGTAACTGGGTGTGAGGTGAAAGGAAGAATTTTTAGCAAAGTGTTCTGGGAGGGAGAAGGGGGAAGAGAAAAGACGGAGATCCTTCTTGGGCAGGTTGGCTGGCAGAGATGCCTTGGGCGGCACTGCTGTGGGCGACAAGTCCCTCTTGACATAACCATGCTGTAAAATCTGGAGTCCCCCCATGGGCCTGCAGCTAGACTACCCTTGTAGAGGGCACAGCCTAAACAATTAAGCAATCTGCAAAACCAAGTTCACTTGGGCCTCTTCTGATGAAATAACTCCATGTTCATGACAATTATCATGCTACAATCAAATAAATGGAACATCACAAAGGAGAGATCATTCAAACTCTGCACAGCCAGTTCATGAAAATCTTTTATAATATATACATTTTTTTCCAATAGAGAAGTTGTCTCTTCTATCAAGAGGGGGAAATTTGCTGGACTGTGACAAAGTCATAACAAAAATATTTAGGGTGACCTAGCAAATGTATTTTCTTTTCTTTTTAAAATCCAAGCACTCAATCTCTCTGCATCTTTCTCTCTTAATTTTCCATACTCTGTTTCTCTATTGCCCTTGTCAAAGGGTGATGTGATGCTGGGCCTCAGGCCAATATCATGTGCGTTGCACATTTCATCTTGTTCTTTCCATCTATAGCTGAATGACTTATAAGCATTTTGAGAACATTTCATTAAAGTCTTATTAGCATTTTACATTTGTTCAAAAGCAGATCTTGCAAATCTTCTCATTGTCCCTAGTTTATAGAGGGTGAAACTTGTACCGCCTTTTTAGAGCAGTACAGCAATTTAGCGACTGCCCAGAGTTTAAACAGATTTATTCTCTAGCTATGCCCTGGGGGAGAGATTTCTACAAGTTCAAGCAGATATTGCCTATGCACAGTACTGATTGACTAACCCCAGTGATGCCACCGAAACACTTTTCAACCTCTGCAACAATTATTTTTAAGTAACTTTTTTATCAATAACAAGACTCATGAACTTTCATTCGGTGCTTTGAAAAACAAATTAAAAAGTAGACATTGTACACAAAGATTGATAGCTACACCAACATTTAATTTGGTGTGCACATTTGTCATTTTGGTTGTGAAATAATATGTCTATTATCATCCAACATTGTCTTATTACCATGTTTCAGGATATTGTTAGAGGAGTCTAGGTTTCTGGCTTGATAACACAGTAAGCGCATGTAGTTAAAAAGGATTTATTGCAAAAAAAAACGAAGCAGTTATCTCCGGACGGCTCTAGCAAGCCACTGGCCCCCATCACTCAGTTGACCCTTCTGAGGAGTTCTTCCTGTATCAAGGGAGCTTTGGCTATGTTCCAGCCTGCTCTCTGTCCCTCCCTTGTCAGCCATCAGTCCAAGGTCAGAGGAAGTTGACACTGGCAGCTGCGGGCTCTCCTGTGCCAGCGTGAAAGCCCAGCCTCCCTATTCCTGACTGCATTTTGCAGCCGGCTGTGAGATTACACTTGGAGCTGGTGTGTTCATGACAGATATAGTTACAACTGGTTGAAAATGTCCCACTTTCCATCACCAGCATAAATTAGGAGAGCTTCCCCACCCCCTTTTGTTTGCTCACTGACCTTTAGAAACTTCTGGAGCACCATTCAGCCACCCTCTTCTATTCAAAGAGATGGAAACCTATCACCGGTGTGTGTGTACATGTGTGTTTAAAAAATATGTTTCCATTGTAATCATTTGTAGAAGAATGTGAAGCAACTGGAAATCAATCTGTTTTGACTCAATGTGAAAATAGTTGCAGCTCAATGTTACAGCACTTGCATTGTATAGAGCAGTGGTATCCAAACTTTTTTCAAAGAGGGCCAGATTTGATGAAGTGAGGGCCAGCCAAAGTTGTTGAGCTTTTTGATTTTTTTTACGATTTTACCCCAAGGTTGAGGATTGAAGTCATCGGCGGACTTATTCCTTTGGGGGGCCCCCCAAAAGTTGTTGCTCACCGACGGGTGGATAATAGATAAACAGGCAAGAGCGGCTGTGAAAGTGCCCACAGGCAAGTGGGCAGGAGAGCAAGCCACACATTGAGCCGCTGCAGGAGCCCGCAGGCAGGCAGCTGGGCAAAACAAGCCAAGCAGCAGGCGCTCAGGGGCCGCAACAGATTCATTTCTTAGAATTGATTGGGGGGCCAGATTAAATCGACCAGGGGGCTGGATTTAGCCCCCGGGCTGGACTTTGGACATGCCTGGTATAGAGGGTCCCAGCTTCAGTTCTTGGCATTTCCAATTAAAATGTGTTGGATAGCAAGTGGCGGAAAGGACCTCTGCTTGAGGCCTGGGATAGCTGCTTTCAGTGGAGCAGACAACATTGGACCAGAGGGACAGAGAGTGTGACAGCTTCCTGTAGTATTCGATCTCTGAAAACTTTATTCATATACATGGAATTCTTCTTTTGATGATGCAGCCATTAAACAGACTGGTTCCAGAATGAAGCACTGGCACTGCACCCCTTTTCATAAGGTGACAGATCTTCAGTTTTGACACTTTCCATGGGCACCTGTTTCTATGCTGGATTCTTTTAGATTGTTTGAAATGTATGCACTGGGTTCTGAAAAGTGCATTTGGATATATGTATCCCTGAGCAGTTCAAAGCTATTTGAGGTATTTTGATGTAGAGTTTAGACTAATTTTTTGCAGAGAATGATTGACCCTTTTTATGTTGCATATTGCAATCATCCTTCTTCTTATTCTTTCCTGTAGCTTGCAGAATAGCAGTACTTACAACCCTATGTGTTTTTCTCTAATGTATATGTAATACAATCCTCCTTTTAGAATTCCATCAACCCACACTGAAGGTCAAGGCGAGCATGAAACCAGGCACTGGGAGCAGGCAATGTCACAATACTCTGTATTCAAACATTTGTACCAAAGGAAATACATAATAGCTTTCATTGTCTGCATGCCGCCTGAACCCTTCCGGGACAATCACATCCTTTCTTTCTATGGGCTTTCACTAACCTTATTGTTTGTTTGTTTCTCAATCAAGACCCAACCTAGTTTCTATCAGATTACCAGCACCTTTGATACTAAACATATGATAAGCTTTTTTGCATATGCTGAGTCTGCAGAGTCTAAGCCACTGATTAAAATCAGTAAGTTTTTGCAGGTTGGACAAAAACACAAAGAACCAGAAATTATCATCAGATACCAGAATGGTCTTAGCGTCTCTCTAGACAACAAAGACTTACATAATTAAAGTTGGGCATATAATTAACCTGCTAAACATGCTTTCAAGTTTTTTAAAAAAGAAGATGACCTCTTTTACAGTACATTTAGCAATGACCTAAACAACCATTTTGGTAAATAGTAGTACAAATAGCAGTAACCTTGTATAGGTTAAATACTTATCTTATATGGATTCAGTCCACTGTTGTATAGATAGATTATTATGCTCTACACCAGGTTGCTGTTGGATTTCAATATTACAATTCAGTGACTTTTGCACTGACCTTGGTGGTTGCCCTAGGAGGTTAGAGTGAATTGCCTAACTATAATAAAGTTACCAGATTTTTTTCAATGAATCCGGGGACACTTTTCAACTTCAGTCGGAATGGATGGATTTTGTCAGGGGACTGATCTGTAAATCCGGGGACTGTCCCCGGGAAACGGGGTACGTCTGGTAACCTTAAAGTATAAATTTATATTGACGATCATGGTTGTGATATACTCTCATCCAAATCCCTGCAAATGACTTTAAACAAGTTGCTCTTTATCATATTTTGGTTACATTTAGGATTATTCTAGATGCAGCTGCATGCAATCATCTGCATGCAACCCAAGACAGTGGTAAAGGCATGCAGTGCAAATGGGGCCACACCAAAAGCTTCATGCTTAAAAATGCACCACACTGCAGACATACATGTGGATGGATATCCTCTTCTGGATTGTGCCCTAGCAAGGAAATCAGTGCTCTTAAGTGCCCCACATTTCACATGCTGCACTTATTTTGTCTATTTGAAAATTTGTGCTGGTTTCTAACAATTTGAAGCATAAATCTTTAGGCTGAGCTAGGTGAATTTAAGAGTTCTCAGAAACTCTAGTCTAGAGGGGTTAGTGAGTGGAAAGAGAGATTAGAATTTGTTCACACATCTGACTTACAGGTCACACGCCTAGTTAATGAATGACATCCAAACAAGTCTGCTGATGGGAAACTTTCAAAAGGTGGTGCATCCTGGCACCCAATATAAAAATGTACAAGTTAAATACTGTGAGAGAACTCATTGGAATGGGGGAAGTACAATTGAATGAATGCAGTAGTGGGGGAAATAATAGTTGAACCTTCAGTTCTTAAAGCACTGCAGTGGAGCATATGAATGCATTGTAGTTCTTCAAGTCTTACCATGTACTGGTTGTTCGTCTTTCAAGCAAATGAAAGGAACAAGTGAAACTTGCAACGAAACACTGAAATGTGGAGGATTCCTGTCAGCCCGTCAGGTATGTCCTTCTCCAGGGTATTCCACTTCCACTCCCACTCAGTTTTCCACTTTTACTTCATCAGTCATTCAACATTCTTGGCCACTAAGCATGCTGAGTCGCCTTAAGATGTTTTGATGTCCCTCTTAGGATTCCCCCCATCACTTCTTTGTGGTCCTGCAAATCTTGGCACTTCCCCAAGCCCGCTGATACCTCCTTCTTGTGTGTGGATGGCATCATTTTGAATACATTAAAATGCACACTCACTTTTGAACTTTGGACGGAAAGAAAAAAGATTCTGTTAACATGAAGAACAATTGAGGTTTCCCCTCCCCCTTTTTGCACCCCCGTCCCAGTGATAATATTATCAATGGCCAACAATTAGCAGCAATGGAAGTCAGATCATTTTGCTAATGATTTAATTAGGAAAGAACTAGAATTAGGTGTACTTACAATACATATGTACCGTATTTTTTGCTCCATAGGACGCACTTTTCCCCCTTCAAAAATGAAGGGGAAATGTGTGTGCGTCCTATGGAGCAAAGACGCCGTAGCCTCTCCCGGCTGGAGAGGTGAAGCGCAGCTATGGCAGGAGCCTCTACAGCCCCACGTCACCTCCCCAGCCGGGAGAGCGCGCGCGAGGCTAAAGCAGCCCCCCGCGACCCTCTCCCAGCTGGAGAGGTGACGCGCAGCTATGGCAGGAGCCTCTATAGCAGCGCGTCACCTCCCCAGCCGGGAGAGCGCGCGTGGGGCTAAAGCAGCCTCCCGCGAGCCTCTCCCAGCTTGAGAGGTGACACGCAGCTATGGCAGGAGCCTCTATAGCAGCGCGTCACCTCCCCAGCCGGGAGAGCGCGCGCGGGGCTAAAGCAGCCTCCCGCGACCCTCTCCCAGCTGGAGAGGTGACACGCAGCTATGGCAGGAGCCTCTATAGCAGCGCGTCACCTCCCCAGCCAGGAGAGCGCGCGGGGGGCTAAAGCAGCCTCCCGCGACCCTCTCCCAGCTTGAGAGGTGACGCGCAGCTATGGCAGGAGCCTCTATAGCAGCGCGGCCCCTCCCCAGCCGGGAGAGCGCGCGCGGGGCTAAAGCAGCCTCCCGCGACCCTCTCCCAGCTGGAGAGGTGACACGCAGCTATGGCAGGAGCCTCTATAGCAGCGCGTCACCTCCCCAGCCGGGAGAGCGCTCGCGGGGCTAAAGCAACCCCCGCGACCCTCTCCTGGCTGGAGAGGTGATGCGTGGTTATGGCAGGAGCCTCTCCGCTGCGCCTTTCCGCTGCTCCCTGACCTGCTCTTTGGGGCTGGTGGTGGGCTTCCCCCCGCCAGCCCCAAAGAGCAGGTTGAAAGGAACCTGAAGCCTGGAGAGCGAGAGGGGTCAGTGCACACCGACCCCTCTCGCTCTCCAGGCTTCCAAGGTAGCCGCCTGAACGCACCTTAAACGACACCTTGTTTTAGAGCAGGAAAACAAGAGGGGGAAAGTTCTCCCCCTCTCTGTGCAGCGCCTCCTGCCGCTTCACTGAAGGGGCGCTGGGCAGAGAGGGGGAGATTTTTTTTCCCTTGTTCTCCCCCCTCTAAAACAAAGTGCGTCCTATTGTCTGGTGCGTCCAATGGTGCGAAAAATACGGTAATTTTTATATATCATATGGCAGAGTTCTCAGTCTTCATGACAATAAATATTCCAGAGTTTAGAAAAAAATTAAAGGGTTTAAGCCTTCTAATGTAATAAAACAGAGATTTTATTAGCGTTTAGTCCAGGGCCCAGAGAACACAATGTGTATGTTTTGGTAAATCTCATGTGCTGAAGAGAAGTCACCTTGGACCAGGTAAATACTTCAGAACATGAACTTTTCTGAGGATGAGGTTAGGAAGAGAGAAGATTAGAGAACCATACTTATTTGGATTGCTACCATCAGGGAAAAATGAGGGCAAAGAACACCATTACAATAGACTTGGATGAGTCTGGAACAGCATATTGAGGATGCAATATAGACAATATTTACAAAGCAGAGGGTCTTCTGAGGTAGATAGGGTTCCAGACTCATTCTGTTGCATCTCCAGTTTAATGAATCTCTGGTAGGTAACAGAGCTGGAAAAGAGCTCTGTCTTTGTTGAGCCTGGGGCCTAGCATTCTTACAGATTCATTTGGGGCCCTATTTGGGGCAAGGATCAAATAGGCAAGAGGTAGAACACATACTCAGAAGACAGGCTGATGGTTTATTAGAAAGACAAGAACCAAAGGTCCAGCCAGAGGTCAGGTACTCTCTGACAAGTTATTCTGGGAAACACACCTTGGTGCATAGCCTGTACTGGTACCTCAAGCCAGATGGTTCTGGTTAGACTGAAGAGCTCCTGTTCTAGCTGTGGCCACCAAAGTAGGTGGTAACATAGGAGAGACTGAACCCACAAGTTAGTCTGAAAACAGTCCTTGTGGCATATAGTAGGTAAGGTGCCTAAGCTCTGCTGCTTAAGTCACGATAGAGTGTATGTGGCTGGAAAGTGGGGAATTGTGAAGAGTAATTGAAGGGATGAATTATTGAATTAGGTAAGCTGACACCTCAGGAACATCTATTAACATGAGGGGAAGGTGGACAGTTCGTAAAGTGAATTCCAGTAGAGGTTCCACTTTATTTGAAATAAAAAGCAACAGTTTTGCTCAATATTAAGGACAGAGTTGAAGGCAATATTTCTAGAGTTTGATACTTGCACACACATTCTTTACTTTAACACAAATATGTTGTATTTACCTTGTTTAGCAATTCAAGACATTTTTGTTCACAGAGAACTGTTTTAGTAGGGCTTGTTCTGACAGTTGACTTTTCAATTAATGAACCTCCCATTTTAAAAATCATTTAACAGCTTTACAAATTCTTCTGAAATCCTGCACTGCAGAGGATTGGACTAGATGAGCCTCAGGGTCCCTTTCAACTCTACAGTTCTATGATTCTATGAAACTACATACCACATCAGTACAACATAGTGATCTTCATAGGGCAGCTGGAGGAAACTCAGCTGGATGTTTCCAAGAAGCAGCTTCAGGAACCTCTTGGAGAAGACAGAGCTTTGAGCTGTTCCCCCTGCTATTGCTTATCCCTCATTTCTCTCACCTCCACATTGCTATGTATGGAGGAAGTCAGCCCTTCAATACTCTGGTCCTAAACTATTTAGAGGGGTTTAAAAACAATCACCAGAAATAGATTAGGAGCCAGTACAGCCTTTTCAGTAAGGGAGTCACATGATCCCTATGTGTCCAGGAGAAAGATATTTGTATAATTATTAATAACAACAACGCGTATTTATATTCCACTTTCCTTCAGGGAGCTCAGGGTAGACACCCCCTTTATCCTTTCAACAACTCTGTTAGGATTAGAGAAGGTGAGTGGTTCGAGGTCAGTAAGTGAGCTTCAAGCCTGGCTCAGTCCAGCACTCTCAGTCTAAATAAGAGTCTTTTAAGGCACTGTTTAATGCCCCATTATCTGCCAAAATGGTGTTGTCAGCGCTGCCTCAGGTCCTAGCTCACAGAGGACCAACGCCAGTTGCTCTTTATAAACAAAAGTCTTTATTGTGGTTCATTGTTGGTTTGACATCCGTGGCGCGCAGCGCTACGTCTGAGTCCTTAGACCGGCGAAGCTCCGTCTGACTCCTCCCCGCCCATACACCAGTTCAAGACCCGAGCTTTGCTCCACCTTTTCCTCTCATCCTTCTGCTCCTTTCTCCTCCGGGTCCTCCTGCCCTCTGGGGTTACCTCCTTCCTACTTTCTTCGGAGGCGGATTCTTCTGACTCCTCCCCACCCTTCCGGCGGGCTTTAGGACCTGGCTCCCAATCCTGGTTTTCTGCTGGCCCGCGCGCCTCCACATTTGAACTTGGCGCGCGCGCCCAGCTGCCTACTTTCCTCCTAACGGCTACACTGCTCCCCCCACTGCTTTCTCCTTCAGGGAGGCTGGCCGGACCTGCTCTTCCCTCCGCCCCTCCACTCTCTGACGGAGGCGTGGTCAGTCCAGCCTCTCTCTCTCCTCCTGCAGGAGGCTCTTGTTTTAACCCTTGGGATTCTTCCCCCCCGCTACGCTCTGGTGGGGAAGCTACCCCTGATGTCCAGCTGCCGCTTGGAGACTCCCCACTGGCCCCCCTTGCCCTGCCTTTGGGGGCCCCCTTCTGGGAATCCTCTGATTCGCTGGAGAGACTCATGGAATCTCTCTGATCACTGGCATACCCTCCTGAACTCCCCTCAGATTGTTCCCATTCGCTCTCCATCTCCTCCTTCCCCTGTGGCTCAGCCCCTGAGCCCATGACAGGTGTCAACTGTCCAGGCCAGCTCTCCTTTTGGCTTATGAATGGCTGAGCCTATATATAAAAATATAATGACTTACTAAGAATGTTACAACTATGGGGGTGACTGGAATATCTTGAAACCACCCTCAGAAGGCATCAAAGCATAGCTAATTGGCCCTTGCATGTGTTCTCAAATCATTAACCTGTTCAAAATGCTTGAACAAATATAAATAGGCCCCAGTTTGCTCTAGAGAAGTTTCTATTAGTGAACCTTTCAGGTCAGATTAAAAAAACCACAATGCAAAATAAATATACTGCCATTTTTTGACACCTGTTTCCATAACAAGGTAAAACATACCATCTACTGTGTATCATATTTAATCTCAAGCAAACAATAATGTAAGGGATTTTAGTTTGCCTGACTGGCACTGCAGTCCTTTATTCAAGTATTAGGTTTGTTGGTAGCACACTTATAGTACAAACCTATTTATCTCTGTTTAGAAGTAAGTATTAGCAAGTTCAATAGAACTTACTACCAGATAAGTGCTTGTACGGTCAGGTTTCCTCAGACATCCAAAGCTGTGTCTGCTCTTCTGGTTTGCAGTGGTGGAGCGAGCTTGTCTGCTTCCTTGGCTCTCTCTCATCTGGTTTAGACGAGTTCTTATGAGCTGTGATCCAACATATCTATGTACAAAGATCAGCAACTATTTCCACTAGCACCAACTTTCACAAGTGGCTTTGAGCAAGAGTGTGGGTACTTTTTGCTATCCTGGTTGCTTCCAACACACCTCTTGACACACTCATTTACATTTTCTATATATTGCACCATGCATAGCTGCTGTCTATATCAGTTTAGGTTACTTCCCCATTGTCCAAGGTATTTGCTGCAGAAGTATACCAATCTAACCACAAATTAGTAAATATATTCTTGCTCAATAGCCTTCAGTGCAGCACATCTTATAACATAGATTTAATTTTGCATCTTCAAAGTCCCTGTGACATGGCCTTTCCTGGTTCAGTCTGTGTTCTTAGATCCTAGGGACTTGTTTCAGTTCTGGAGTTTGGGATTTCTAGCTTGTTACAGGTCTCAATCAGAATTGACAGAACATTCTGAATTGGCACCCTTCAAATGCTTTTCCTTCACACACAAAATTGATGGTGTTGAGCGTGCTGTTCAGAGGGACTATATAAATGCTCAGTTAGCACGAAGCACATATTGGAACAAGCTGTTTATCCTTGGACCTGTCCAATGTACTGAAGGCCCCATCTTTGACTACTCTTGCTTCTTGGCTCTAGTTCTTGACCTTTTCAGTAGATACAATGTAGGTGGTTCATTTGGCCTATCTCATGCACTGAAAGCATGTGTAAAGGGCCATTGGGTTGTGATAGGTAGCCCTTCCCACCCACCAATCACATTTGTGCTGGCAATTCCCTCCACTGGACATGCATTTGACAGTTGTGTGAAAAGGTATTGCAAATGCATCAATATATGTGTGTAGAGCATAAGACAGGATTTTGTTTTGCTTGTGTCTGTTGCTATGCACATAGGACCATTTCACAAGGAAGTTAGATTGGCTTCAACCAGAGCCAGGGCCTTTTCAACTCTGGCTCCAGCCTGGTGGAACGCTCTGCCTCATGAGACCAGGGCCCTGCAGGATCTGATTTCTTTCCACAGGGCCTGTAAGACAGAGTTGTTCCGCCTGGCCTTTGGCTTGGAGCCAATTTGATTCCCTCCCTCCCTCTCTTTCTTTTTTCTTTTCCTTCTCCTCCTGCGATGAGGCTACATTTTAATATTTTAATGTTCCATTATTTTAATGTTGTATTTATCATTCATCTTGTTTTTATTATTGCTTGTAAGCCGCTCTGAGCCCGGCCTTATTATTATGGCCTCCAAATAAACTGCCAGAGGGGAACTGGTTGGGCATTCATCAGTGCAGGGTGAGGCCAGACAGCATGACTCCCTCAGATGTGCTGTCAACACATGAAGAGGTGCAACAGGGCTTCAGTCACATCCTACCTCTTCTTGCTGTCTGCTTTGGACCAATATGCCATCCCTGAGCCAAAGAGGTACGTGACTGTACAACCTTTAGAAGACATCTGAAGGAAGCCCTGCATAGGGACGCTTCTTAATATTTAATGTTTAACTGTTTTTTTTATATATATGTTGGAATCCACCCAGAGTGGCTGGCGCAATCCAGTCCAGTGGGTGGGTTATAATTAAAATTATTAATTATTATTATTATTATTATTATTATTATTATTATTATTATTATTAAATAGGACATCCCTATTTTCATTGGAGAAATGTTGGAGGATATACAATGGCAGGCCTGCTTCTTCTGGACAATGGGGCCAGATGAATTACTGGGAGGAGGGTAATAAGCTTATATATGAATGTACAGAAATGGCTCAAGGCATTATTAATATGTTTTAGTAGACACATAAACTGAAGTTATTGACAATTTGCTGCCTTTTAATGGTATCTAAAAGTCCACTACCCAAAGCAGCTACCTCGTTTTGCCTAAGGCCAGACCAGGCCTGTTGTGCATTGGCAAAATCAAGGCTTATTTTCCACTTTAACAATACTTCTGTTTCCATTCCTGACCAGAGAAATCAAAGTCCAAAAGTAGCTGGAGAGATAACACAGTTAACTTGTTAAACATACAAGGGAAATAGGTACAGACATTGTTTTATAGTTTTGCATGGCAAAGGGGTATGTATGAAACATTATAGAAGTGTATGTTAGCCTTTAAGCGCTATTGTTCTGACTTGAGCTGCAGCCAGGTAATGAATAAGTACATGGTACAGAAACACACACATTTTAATCTTAACCTATGTATGGTCCCATTGTGTATTTCAGCCTGCCCACTAAGACACTTGCGTTGAACGCCTCTGGAAACATTCCACTCAGGACAAAGGCATATTTTAGAGATGTCCCTCTCACAAAGAAGTATTGATGGGCCAGGAAAAAAAAAAAGTTTGGTCAAATGACCATTTCATTATAATACAGCCTTTTGTTTATGCTCTTGACATTGCAGAGAATTTTTTTTTAAAAGTTTGTCAGTTCTGTAGATACCAGAAAATAGCTCCTCCCCATGTTTTGTTATATATATCTACTATATATTTTGGGAAATGGTTTGTATGTTTGTTTGCTCTCTATACATTCAGACACTTCTCTGTATGATGGTTCCTGATGTGGGAGTGACAGTCAATGTTCGGCTGCCGGCCACCATTTTGAACTTGGCCCAGTAGGAAATTGGCAACCGGTACAGATTTCTGCGTTAATACCAGATAACGTAGGTATTATATACTGACAAGACCTCACTCCTGTCAGCAATCATGCTGCAACATTCTGAACTGACTGCAGCTTCCACATCAAGAGCAAAGGAACCCCGACATACAGCACATTTCAGTAATCCAGTCTAGAAGTAGCCAATGCTACTTCAATGTGGCAATGCTTTACCAGTCCAGGAAAGGCTGTAGCTGTTGAATCAATCACAGTTGTCAAAAGTCACTTCTAGCCACTGAGCTTACCTGAGCCTCTGAGTGACAGAGATGGATACATAAGCATCCCTCCAACTGTGGGCCTGCTTCTTCAGGGAGAGTGCAATCCAATCCAGGGTAGGCAACTGACCAATTTCTTGGACACAGGAGCTACTCGCCCACTGTGCCTCCATCTTGCTGGATTCAAGCTCAGCTTGTTTTTCCTCATGCATTTCACCACTGCATCCAAGCAATGGCTCGGAGACTTTGTTAAATCAGATGTTACAGAGAAGTAGAGCTGAGTTTTCTCAGTATATTGATAGCATCTCATCCCAAAATTCCTAATGATCACTCCCAATGAATTCATGTAGATATTAATGAGCACTGGATAGCAGATAGTCCCCTAAGGCACCACATAACATAGCCACCAGGGGGCCAAAATGCACTCTCCCAATGCTGCTCTCTGGACTTAGTCCTGAAGGTACTGTTGGAACCAGTGTAATACAGTGTGCCCCCAATTCCCATTCCCCAGAGCTGGTCCAGGAGGATGCCATGGTCAAACTGTCACTTTGACATGACCTTGCCTATTTTATGGCATAGGCTTGGCCTTCTCTTGAGATATTATAGTCAAACTCAGCATAAAGGTTTCTGAGTTGGGGACAGTGGTCTTTGTTGACGTTCAGATGCTAAGCACCATTTTGAATCACTATAGCAAGACCAAAATGTGACTTTGCTGTAACTTCACCTAATTTTAATATTACGGGTCCAAAACTCACAAATCACACTATTTAAAAATCACAATATATTTTTGGTTTCTAAAAATTTCTGGGCAGATCAATCAATTAGATAGATAGATAGATAGATAGATAGATAGATAATGCTCTCCACACAGTAGAGAGTCTGAATCCACACAGTCCGAATCCAACTAGCTTGCCACTGAACTCACTGAAGCAAGAACTTCAATTAAAGAGAAGATGCTGAAAGATTCATCACCTCAGTTCATTCTCTTAGAAAGCTAAAGACAACTGTTCCCAGTGATGGGGGGAGTCAGATCAAAACAGAGGTGGAAGCTTGCTAGGGCGAAGGGGTGTGGAGGCAATGTCATGTGAGTGACATCACACACATGCAACCTCCTGATGTCTGGCAAGTGATGTTGAGATGTTGGGAGGAGCTGAGGGCAGAGCCAAACGTGGCAGCTGCACAGCTTCAACGGCCAGGAGCTCTTCCTCCACCTCCTCCTGGCGCCGCCAGAGGCAGGAGACTGCTTCGAGCTTCCTTCCCCTTTGCAACAGCAGCAGGAGGAGCCACCCACTGGAGTCATGCTGTGCTGGGTTCCGTGCTTCGCTTCTGCACTAATGGGACATTGCAGGGGCCCAGTCCCTACCTCCCAAATATTGAGAGGGCCAAAAAGGGCTTGGCCCCTGCAGCTGGTGCCCCTGAATCAAACCATATCTCCATACTATTATCTCAGTCCATATCTATTTTCTTCTCTTCGGGTTATGCATTAAGTAGCCACCTGGATCCCTTTCTCTTTTTCACACATTTGTGTGCATGCACCCACACTCACCTGAGCTGTTATTTGCTCAGTGGGGATAAACTTTCAGGTTCCTGCATAGTATCTGCATGTTTCCTCCCAAAATAAATAAACCTACCATCCCCCCCCCATCTGTGAAAGTAGCCATCTACCCTTTTTAACAGACTCCGCTAACACAGAAATACTACCTCGGGTTAAGAACTTTGCTTCAGGATGAGAACAGAAATCGTGCTCCGGTGGCGCGGTGGCAGCTGGAGGCCCCATTAGATAAAGTGGTGCTTCAGGTTAAGAACAGTTTCGGGTTAAGAACGGACCTCCGGAACGAATTAAGTACTTAACCCGAGGTACCACTGTATACAATGGGCAAATGATTTGACTTGGTAGAAGTCAAATTCCTATGCTCCTAAGGTAAAGGATTAATTTGAGCAAAGCATAGTACTTGGTTTCAATGGTGTGACCTAGTCCTGAAAATATGAATTGATAACCTCCAGTCATTGAGGCCTGTGTCTATTCTTGCAGTACTGCAGCTTAGGTGTTGGGAACTTAGGATGCAGAGCTGGAACCGCAAAGGTCCTCTAGTCCAACTCCCTGCAATGCAGTAATCTTTTGCACAACATGGGACTTGAACCTACGACCCTAAGATTAAGAGTCCCATCACCCTTGACTATTGGCTATGCTGACTGAGATTGATGGGAGTCCAAAAACATCAGCAGGACCATAGATTCCCCATCACTGCTATGAGGAACAGACTTGTCTGGCTACATTCCAAAGATGGATGAGGCACCCAGCCAATGGTCAGGGATGGTAGGAGTTGCAGTCCAACAACATCTGGAGGGCCACGGGTTTCCCACCCCTGCTCCAAAAATATTTCCTGCCTGCTATTGACAATGCTAATGTTACAAGTCACACATACATGTGTTTCTCACAGCACATTCACAGAATGTGTACCCACATCATCTCATGTTAATTACACACAAATGTAAGAAAAGCCTGTCAGTGTACTCAAAAGGCAGTCAGACATACCCGACTCCCAAAGATACTACCCCCTTGGTATGCAAAGGCAGATTAGGTGTGCAGTTGTTTGGATGATAGAACCTCTCAAGACACGCCAAATGTGTGGGACTGTAAAATCAAGAACTTAGCCACTATGGTCAAAGCTACACTGTAGAAGAAAAAAAGCACCAGCCACTACACCTGCTTAGTAATGCAGGTCAATGTGGACATAACCTAGGATTCTGTTGTTCACAATGCATCTTCATTTAACAGAGAGTCCTGTGTAAGGTCTCTTTGCTGACATTCAAAGCCTTCCAGGTGATCAATGCAAGCTTGTTAAGAGAGCATCTCTCCTTTTGCTAACATGACCTCCTGCAGGAAACATGAAACTGCGAGGGGAATTTAATGAGGGCCGAAGTGAAAGCCAGCTAATCAGGGCAATGAACTTTTCAAGAAGGAAACAGAGATACCTGTTAGAGTATAATTATTCTGTTTAGAGTCAATACTAGTGCATGTGTGCTTAATTATATGAATGTCATATGAATGTGAAAGAGGAAAATTGTTTTTTTTTAAAAAAAAAAACCCCACACATTTACTTTTTAAATTAATATTGTTAATGGTTTGCAGGCGTCAAAGGTCCCCTAAAATTCCTGGATGCCAGATTCTCCCCATAATTTCTAAAATTAGTATATGTGGAGTTTTTTTTAATGGATTTAGCAAGGCCTAAAAGGAAGTCAAGCCAATTTCCTCAGGAGCTTGGCTGAGAGGTGTGCCATCCACGAACAAAGGTGGGTGGTGACAAAGATGACAAAAGACGAGACAATTAATGCCAGAAAAGAAAGGGGGAGGCTACCAGGATTGCAGGTGGTGATTTTGCAACAGGCATCTGAAACAGAGATTGCCAGGAAGATGGGGAGGATGCTGGAAGCGCGAGGGGAGGATTTGTTTTCTGCAAAGCCTGCTGCCGCAAAGGAGGAGGAAGCAGGCAGAACTTGGGAGAGGCTACACAGAGAGAGGGGGGTGTGATACACTTGGGGTGTAATGTTCTGCACCCCCTCCAATTGAGGTTTCAGGTGTAATATGTGTAAAATAAACTATTTCTTAAAAACACTAGTCTCTGCTGTGCCTCATTCCAAAAGAACACAAACTCAGATTAAGTGCCAAGATTCCAGAGGTTTTTGGCACTTAATCTGAGTTTGTGTGCTATAACAATACAGTAAAGGTAAAGGTAAAGGTACCCCTGACCGTTAGTGTACTTAGGAAACTGGAGCACGTTTCTTCACTGCCTGGGCTCAGCACTTAAGTAGATATAACAATCTTAATACAAAAGAGAGTATATCTGAGCATGGGTTTCTACTCTGTACTCAAACACAACTGGAAAGGGTCTGGCTTCCACCATAGCATTTATTATTATTTTTAAAGTAATCCCTTCAGATTATAAAAACACCCAGGATTAGATCAATTTGATGTTGCCATCACCGTTCAATGTTTTCACCAGGAACTATACTATCTATCTGACTGTTTATGATGACAGCTCGATAGATTTGTGGCAATCGTGCATTGCCCTTTAACAGAACGTAGCTGTATGTTGCCCTTTAAGAAACCACAGTAAGTCCAGTGAAATTAATTGGCATAACAACAGAAATAGGGGGAGAAAAATAGCTAATGAAATTCATGATTTTGAATTTTGCTCTTCTTCATACATATTTTATCCATGGGAATTTTCTTCAACTTTGTTAAAATTACTATGTGGGCTGAAATCCCCCCCACATTTACCTGGTCTAGGGATGACTCCTGTTGAATTCACTGAGACTTACTTATGAGCAGACACTGGGCAGGAGGAAACAACGGAGCATGCCCTTCTTTATTGCGAGTATTACACAGACATTCGAGCTAGGTTTATCCACCCCATCCTATATAAGTTCCCTGGGTGTTCAGAACGTTACATCTCCCTATTATTACAGGACAAAAGCCCAGAAGTCACATATTTAGTTGCCTGATTTTCGTCGAAGGATGGTTTATGCTACAAATCAGTCCTCAATAGAAGGCCCACATTGTTAGATCCGCACTTCGGAAGACCCACCCTATACAGCTGTTCTTTTTGAACTGATCTCCTTTAAATTTTCCTTATCAGTTTTATTCATCCATTACCTATGCTTAATCAGGTATTCTATGTATATGTTTTAATCTACGTTTGGTTCTTGTTCCCAATTAATTTAATAATTATCCGCTTAGAGATATTGTGATGCTATTTATTTAGATGTTTTGTTTATGCTGGTCTGTGACCATAATAAAGTAAATTCATTCATTCATATGAGCAGACATGTTTAGGATTGCAGAGTCGTTCACGACTGGACCTAATGGTCAGGGGTACCTTTACCTTTATTGATTACATAGGGGTTTGTCCACACTTCCGCTTGTCCTGCTGCTTTTCCTTGGGATAAGTGGAAGTGTGGACAAGCCCTAAATAAAGGTCAAAGCTGACCTGTTGTGTTAATTAAACATACATGTGTTGGTTTGGCTATAAAAGGGGAAATGTCATTTTTTTGAGGTTAAATGGAGCATGCAGTCTATTTAGCATAACCCCAACTCTTATTTTACAGCCAAACCAGTGCATGTGTGCAAGAAAGTTGTGTCTATATGCTTTGAGTCTAATATTCCAGTACATAGGCTAGAATTCAACATGATAATCATTTGTAAGGAAGAGGCTGAAGTTCCATGGTACAGCATCAGGTTCCATCCCCAGCATCTCCTGCTAAGGCTGGGAATGTTCCCTACTCCCAGTCAGCATAGACTAGTTAGAGTATTTGTCCTTTCAGATGTTGCTGAACTACAACTCCCATCATCCTTGACCATTAGTCATGCTTGCTAGGGTTGATGGGAACTGTAGTTCAGTAACATCCAGAGGGTCAAAGGTTCCCCATACCTGGTGGAGACATTGAGCTAAATGGACTAATGCTCTGACTCAATAAAGGCAGCTGCCTATGCTCCTGTTTAATCACTTGAATACTAGCAGTAGACATCCTGTTGCAGGTGAAGATCTCTTTTACACAATACAAAGATGTGGCAACAGTTATATAATCTTAATCTTAATTGTATAATCTTCTGTAAATGTGTTAATCCTAAATATAGATCTCATAATCTTCTGCAAATGTGTTTATCCTAAGAAACACATACGGTCAGTTATTATTAGGAAGATAAATATTCAGATACTGCAGCCCAGACATCTTGACGACAATTCATTAAGCATGACAGTAGCTGAAACTAAACACTTAATGTGGGTAGGAAGTTTTATAACATCCACCACCTAGGCCAGCAATGGCCAAACTTGGCCCTCCAGCTGTTTTGGGGCTACAACTCCCATCATCCCTAGCTAATAGGACCAGTGGTCAGGGATGATGGGAACTGTAGTCCCAAAACAGCTGGAGGGCCAAGTTTGGTCATGCCTGACCTAGGCAAAGCATAGAATCCAGACCATTCTAGGGTGTGACTTTGTAAACATATTTTATCTAGTAGATGTGGAAGGTTAAGTATTCCAGCTAAGTGTTTTTCAGGACACTATGTTGTCCTGATGAAGGAGTCATTCCAAGGCCCTATTATAGTTGAAGGGAAACTTTCAAGGGAATTCTTCGGTCTCAACTTGGGGGGAAATTCCATTTCTTTCAGCCGCTTGCAATAAGTTCCTCAGAAAGACATAGTTCAGTGAAGCAGGCACACAGTCCTTGAAAACTAGGAGCTTGATGGCTCTGTATTGATTTCCCAATATGCACCAGAGCAGGGCCTATGTCTAATTCAGGGGTAGCAAAGCCACTTCCGGGCCTGCCCCAGGAGGTGGGGTTGCTGGCATCACGCCCTTCCCACGTGAGCGGGGGGCTGGTCTCAGCCCCCGCGAGAACAGGGGAATCCTGTCTGGCCATGCCTCCTGGCCAGCCAATCGGCTGGCTGGAGGGGGCGTGGCTTGCCCTATTTAGGGCCGGAGCGGAAGGGGCTCGCCCTCTCTTCTCCAGCTAGCCCCACGTTTCCCCACCCTCCCTCCCTTTAGTTGGGCTTTAGGTAGGTCTGACTTTGCTATGGACTTCGGTCTGTCGCCGCAAGGGGCATGGTAGGAATTTTTCCCAATTGGCAATTTACAGCCTTTTGGTTTTTCGCCTACCTCGTAGCAACTCGTCACAACTCTTCGGCATTGGCGGTAGGCATTGGTAAGAAGGGGTTAAGAGGATGGGGGGGGGAGGAATGCCATCACCTCCCCCCAGTGAACGAAGGGTGGTCCATTAAAGGACTCCGGGGGGTGTGGCCCTGTCCGAAGCCTATGGAGGTGTGGGCCAAAGGCACGCCCCAGAGCGGTGACCCGGGGGAGCTCCTAGTCGACGTGCCTCGGCGGGAGACTCCCCCGATTAGTGTTAACCCTTCCCCGTGTCTCCAGCAAATGGGCTGGAGCCGGATAGTCGATAGGACCAATGCCTAAGCCAATGCCTCTCATTCCTGAATTCAATAAAGTTGTGGCCTAATTCGCCCAATTAACCTTAATTATGGTGTCTCGTGTGTTTATTTATCTTGGTTGGGGGCGGGAACTCGCCACGCAAATGTGGTGCCATCCAGACTACAACACCCATCAACCCCAGCTAACACAACACATGGTCAGGTTTGATTGGAGTTTTTGTTCAACAACATCTGGAGGGTACCACACTGGCTACTCCTTGTCTGATTCATATAGCACTGGAAATCCACTGTGACATGGTAGCCATTCCAGATTACACAGTGTTTTTATGTAAGCAAGGAATAAGGAGGGGGGGGGGAGTGCATGCAGCACAACTGCAACACAGTGGTGCAGCTGGGCACCAGCCGAAGCTGATAGAAGGCACTCTGCACCACTGGCAGGATTTGAATAAACTTCACAATTTCACTTGAGTAACAGATATTTCAGAGAAATGATAAGGGATTTTATTTTTGTGTAGGAAAAGCAGGATACGATAAATAAAACCAAATAACTCAGCACAGGGGGAGTTGAGGTAGGTCCAGAAGAGGGGAGGGAGAATAATTGTAAATAACTTGATGAATGAGATTTGTATCATTAATTGTTATAATTTTTTTAAAAAAATCTAAATAAATAAATAAAACTCTCCCAAACTTCCAAGCATCTGGGTAGGCTTGTCTAAATAATAATGTATTCTTATGGTAACTTGTCCCTCATGGGTGTGGGTATGTGGCCTCCTTACCAGAGGACTGGAAAGCACTCCATGTAACACCAGATTTTAAATACCAGATCCATAGTTAAAATACAATGTTTGCTAGTGCAAAACATGGTGTTGGACATCAAATTAAGATGGCTCTAAAGGTAGACTGTCCTCGTGTTTCAGCTTTTGCACTTCAAATAAGCATCTGGTTGGCCACTAAAGGAAAAAGCACACTGAACTAGATAAAAGCCAAGAAGTCTTTTAAAAAAACCAATCATGAGATCCAGCAAAGTAACAATGGTGGGTTTTTAAATTACGCGTTTTGTGTTGTCATTTTGTATTTTTATGTTGTGAACCACCCTGTGATCTTCAGATGAAGAGCACAATACAAATTTAATTAAACAACAACAACAAGTATGATCTCAAAAACATAACCACCAAAAATCTGGGTAAACAAAATGTTTCAACCTCAGGGGCGACCAGTCCTATTCCCCATCTGAGGTAAAATGGGAAGATGCTCTTCCCTGCTGCAGCTGCACTTGCTTGGGTCACATAGCTGCTTCCAGCGAGATCTTACTGCAAGCCACCATTGTGCAACCCTGGCAGTAGCAGGCAAGGCACTCGCAGGGGCATTGCTCCAAAGGATTCTGCCACCTGATGTGACTTCTTCAATCTGCCAGCCCTGCTCAGCCTGGTGCTTAAAAACTGACCGTGGTATGCCAGGCATGTTTCCTCATAGAGAGCATTTGTCAAATGTGGAGGCAGAAAGACACCACTGAAAAAGCCTGTTCTTGTGTTGCTCTGCTCTGCTTATCCCTTGGATGAGGCATATGGAGATAGGCTTCTGATGAACTTCAGGTTCATGTAAGGAAAAGCAGATCTTGAAATTCTGGTTTCCTAAACCACACAATATTTACCAGTCACACCAGAAAGTTGTATATAATATGAATAAGCCATTAAAAATGTAATTGTTACTTAGCTTTGCTTTTCACCCAAGCATTTCCTTGTTGTGGTAATTATTACATAGGTACTAATTGCACACGTGAAACAAGCCTTAAGGCTCAGATAATTAAGAGTTCTCTATTCTCAGCAAATATATAATCATTCTGAATGATATACCGTATTTTTTGCACCATAACACTCACTTTTTTTCCTCCTAGAAAGTAAGGGGAAATGTCTGTGTGTGTTATGGAGGGAATGCCTACGGGTGGCATGCCTACGGATTTTCCTCCTCTAAAAACTATGTGCGTGTTATGGTCGGGTGCGTGTTATAGAGCGAAAAATACGGTAATCATTTTTTAAAACAAGGAAATCAGGAAAAAACAGTAGCAACAGTAAATGAGTGCTGCTTATTTTGTTGAGAATAATATCAGAGAATAAGCTTGTAACCGTCTTCTTATTGGCACAAGCTGGGGAACCTTACAAAATGCACAATTCACTTGCGATGCTCACTGTCTAAAAATATAAATTGATGTCCAAGAATCTCCATGCTAAACAGAATCTCCGTGAAATTAGATTGGATTGGATTGACATTCCCTGAAAATGATGCATACTTTGATACACAAATAAAGCTCTAATAGAAATTATTATTTAATAAATAATCTTCTCCACATACATCATTATGTGATTGTCACCAACAGGGTAGATTTTCATACAAAATAGTGGAGGATCAGATATTTGAGTTTTCAAAATTAGGATGTTTTTAAAGAAGTTTGATTTTTGTTAGGACTGAAATAAGCATCATTTACATCTTGATTATTAATATTTTTGGGAAATGCAGAACTATTAGTTATCACAGAATATATTTCTCTGTGTTTGCTGATTGAGTGGCTCATCATAGATATGCAACAGATGTTCTTTTGACAAATTATGGATTTATTTATTTATTTAAAAAAACCTTTGTCATCACTTCTGTTGCTTTATCGTTTCGGATCATGAACATCACCATACAGCTAGAAGTCTAAGTGTGGATTTTCACTTTACCTCTTTTACTCAAGTACAAAATACTCATGCACAACCCATCAAGTGTGAAGGACACAGCAGCCATGAACAGATCAGGTTTCTACGTCCAATTTTTAAAGAGAGACAGACAACTAATTCAACACACGCACATTCTTCACACTTGGTGGGGCATGTTTATAACTTTTGCACTTAGGCACAAAACAGAGTAAGAATGGAAAGTTGGACTCACTGTGAAGTGTTCTTCTGATCAGTAGAGAATGCAGCAAACAGAAAAAAGTTAACTCCACCAGGTAGAAGGCAGGACCAACAAGAAAATACATTTTTGCCATTCCTAGAGAGAAAGAAACATGAAGTTACAGAATTTGACTTCATTACAGAAATAACTTACAAACAAAATACCATTAGCAGATTAACATTTATCAATTACAGATAAATACATTGGGACAAGATATATGAGCCCTGTGGTGTCCTGTCAAAAGAGACATGTGAAGAAGAGATGCACAAACTACCCTCTAGAATTTGGGTGCTCGGATATAGTGTGGATGGACCTGTATGTTCTATTACCTGATGACCAGAAAAACATTTCCACAGCTTCCTTTGGCCAAGACTTATAAACCTGGGAGATAGTGCCACCTTAATACCTGAGGCCTCAGCTTGACTAGGCCATCTTTTTAGTAGTAATCACAACTTTTTAAACTAGTGCCAGGCCCATTCCCTACAGCAAGGGTGGGTAACCTCCAGCCCACGGCCCTACTTAGGGTTGCCGGGGGTCCCAGTTTGGCCCACAAGGCCAGTTTCCTCACATCCAACCCGCCTGCCCCACACCTGATGTCATGCAACATTAAATGTGGCATGTGGAGCAGATACATACAACTTTTAGAAGACATCTGAAGGCAGCCCTTTATTGGGTAGTTTTTAATGTCTGACATTTTATTATGTTTTTATATGTCCTGGAAGCTGCCCAGAGTGGCTGAGGAAACCCAGCCAGATGGGCTGGGTATAAATAATAAAAATTATTATAATTATTATTATTCTAGAGAGAGCTGGTCTCAAGGAAAGAAGGGCATTAACCCAACCACGTTGGAAAGCAGTTGCACACAAAACAATATCCCCTATAAAGAACCCTTTCAAAACCTTAGTAAGGAACAGCAATCCTTACACCAGATATAAATCCTTGCACTTGTAGAGAAGCCCTTATAGGGCAGTAGTGGTAGTGCTGGCATGCTGAAGGGAATGATAGTCAGCTGCTTAGGAGACAACGATACCTGGAAGTAGTCGCTCCCCTCCATTTTGTTCTTACCTGAAAACTAGGCCTTTGTGATGCCATTCGGCTCCTGCCACACTCCAGCCCTGCACCTTATCTGGGAGTGGGGCAGGGCGGGGAGGAAGGTGTTTGCTCAGAAGGAAAAACACACCACCACTCTTCTTCTCCATTTTGTTGTTACAGTGGTGCCTCGCAAGACGAAAAGAATCCGTTCTGTGATTCTCTTCGTCTAGCAGTTTTTTCGTCTTGCGAAGCAAGCCCATTGACGGATTAGCGGATTAGCGCTATTAGCGCTATTAGCGGCTTTTAGCAGCTTATGAGCTTATCGGATCAGCTGATAAGCGGCTTAGCGGCTTAGAAAAAGGGGGGGGAGGGAAAAAAACCCGCAGGAACTTGCAAGACATTTTCATCTTGCGAAGCAAGCCCATAGGAGATTCGTTTTGCGAAGCACCTCGAAAACGGAAAACTCTTTTGCAGATGATTTGGTACTTACTTTACAAGAGCCAGACACTAGTACGAAAAGGGTTTTAGATTTAATTCAAGTATTTGGTCAAGTTGCAGGATTTAAGTTGAACAAACAAAAAACTAAAGTATTGGAGAAAAATTTAACAGCTACTGAAAGGGAGCGGTTTCAGAATGAAACAGGATTAATTGCAGCAAAGAAGGTGAAATACTTGGGGATTAATATGACATCTAAGAATGTGAATTTATTTAAAGACAACTATGAGAAATGCTGGACAGAAGTAAAAAAAGATTTAGAAATATGGTCAAATTTGAAGCTTTCCTTGTTAGGCCGAATTGCTGTTATTAAGATGAATGTTTTGCCCAGAATGTTGTTTTTATTTCAAACACTGCAAATTGTGGGCAAGATGGACTGTTTCAAGAAGTGGCAGAAAGATATTTCGAAGTTTGTCTGGCAGGGCAAAAAACCCAGAATAAAATTTAAAATTTTAACGGATGCAAAGGAAAGAGGGGGATTTGCCCTGCCGGACTTAAAACTGTACTATGAATCAGCAGCTTTCTGCTGGATGAAAGACTGGCTACTTCTTGAGAATACAGATATCTTGGACTTGGAAGGTTTTAATAATGTATTCGGATGGCATGCATATATATGGTACGACAAGGTTAAAGCTCATAAAGCTTTTAAAAATCATATTGTCAGGAAAGCATTGTATAATGTTTGGATTAGATATAATGATTTGTTGGAAAATAAAACCCCAAGGTGGTTGTCGCCAATGGAGGCAAAAGCCGTGAAAAAGCTCAATATGGAGGCCAAACGGCCAAAATATTGGGAAATTTTGGAACAAGAGGGAGATAAACTGAAATTACAGAGTTATGAGAAACTGAAGCTTAAAGTACGAGATTGGCTCCATTATTACCAAATAATGGAGGTTTATAAACAGGACAGGAAAATTGGCTTCCAGGTGGAGAAATCAAAATTAGAAACAGAACTGTTAGAACCCAATACTATGAATTTGTCAAGAATGTACAACTTGTTGCTGAAATGGAATACACAAGATGAAACAGTTAAATCAGCCATGATTAAATGGGCACAAGACATTGGTCATAATATTATGTTTGCTGACTGGGAACAGTTGTGGAACACCGGTATAAAATTTACGGCATGCAATGCCTTAAGAGAGAATATTATGAAAATGATTTACAGGTGGTACATGACCCCAGTCAAGCTAGCAAAAATCTACCATTTGCCTGACAATAAGTGTTGGAAATGTAAAGAAACTGAAGGTACTTTTTTCACCTTTGGTGGACGTGCCCTAAGATTAAGGCTTTCTGGGAAATGATATATAATGAAATGAAAAAGGTACTTAAATGTACTTTTCCTAAGAAACCAGAAGCCTTTCTCTTGGGCATTGTCGGCCAATTGGTGTCAAAGAAAGACAGGACTTTTTTTATGTATGCTACTACAGCAGCAAGAATTCTCATCGCAAAGTATTGGAAGACACAGGATCTACCTACTCTGGAAGAATGGCAGATGAAGGTGATAGACTATATGGGACTGGCTGAATTGACTGGCAGACTCCGAGACCAAGGGAAAGAGACGGCGGAAGAAGATTGGAAGAAATTCAAAATTTATCTTAAAAAATATTGTAAAATTAATGAGTGCTAAAATGCCGAGATTATAGAAAAAAGGGGATTACAGCTGCAAAAGATCAAGTAAAAGAGAAGAACAAGGGAAAATTAGATGAATTTAAGGGGGAAGATTTGCTGAAACAAATTTGGAAATAGGGATGCAGAAAGGGGAGGTATGGGGAAGTCGGTGAAGTAGGGTTTAAGAAAAAAGGATTTGAAAGTATACATGTTTGTTTATGTGTTTGTTTGTTTGTATTGTGTTTTGTTTGTGTTTATATAAATGTTGAAAAACCAATAAAAAATTTTATATAAAAAAACAACGGAAAACTCTTTTGTCTAGCGAGTTTTCCATCTTGCGAGGCATTCGTCTTGCGGGGCACCACTGTACTTGAAAAGTTGAGCCTCAGTGCAGCCATTAATCTTTTGTCACACTCCAACTCTGAACCTTGTGATAGGAAGGGGGTAAAGGTAGCTCTGCCTTCTCAGAACAGGGAGGTGTGGCTGGACTTGCTCTCCAATCAGTACTGAAGTGCACTTCCAGCTTTCACCAACAAAGAGACAATAGCTTCTTAAGGAGGACCAGTTATTTATTCCACATGCAAAGCTATTTAGGCCTACAGCCCTTCATTCCAACCGGCCACAATGAGTGCTGTCACCTCAGGGCAGCCAATCAGTCCACACGCTACTAGGAGGCAGAAGGGCCTCCCTCAAATATTAACCTTCCACTCAAATGGGCAGTTTGCAGGTTCTTAACAAAACATGCTAGGCCTCAGTACATCGATTAGGCCGTTTCCGTGGGGAAGGAGACTAATTGCTTCAAGAAAAGAGAGCAAACACATGCTTCTTCTGCCTCAGAGACATTGAACAGAAAAGGCAGTCCACATAATAAAATGCCAGGAGGAGAGGACCCAGGCAACCCTTTTGGTTCATACCTTCATAGCTTCTCCATAGCTTGCTTGGCATCCGTGAGCTACAATGACTGCCAGGCAGCCACTTAATGGCTCTTTCAAAATAGTGCGGAATGCCATGGGGCAAGGGCAGTCAACATGGTGCCCTCCAGATGTTGCTGGATTTGAATGATGGCGTCCAAAGGTCAGAGAGAAGGCGCTACCAGTCAGTGCAAAGGTCAAGCCATAGTGGCTGAGTAGCCCCTTTGCCACACGTCTAGGCCTGAATTCATGGAAGGAAGAGGTGCTGCTGAACAGTGGCCCTCATCTGCTTCAATGTCAGTTGCTTTCCGGCTCTGAGGGTCTGAAAGTGGGGGTGAGACATAGGATATAAACCCAGGAAAACTATGTAAGGAGTCGAATGTCATCTCTGTTCAGGAGCTCTTCCGACTTTGGGGTCAGTGTAGTCAAAACTCATAGCTGCAACCTATCTGAAATTGTGGGGGTGCTGAAAAGAAGATCCCTCCATTGACTCTGCTATGACAGGCCAGCTCTGTCAGGCCTCATTTCCCATCAGGGGTCACCTCAGGGCAGCCATTGCATCAGACTGCCTCAATACAGAGCTCATTTCATCAGCTTTACTGGAGGCCTGGCTCCACCAGGAACCTCCTACCCCTGAATATGATAATTGGTTAATTGTAGGTGAGGCACAATTACCTTTCTTCCGCCCTTTCCAGGTATGATTGATCTGTGCTCTGTGTCTGAGCACCCTTTTTCTTTTTTCCTCTGGACCTTTTCTCATGATAACTTGCTCTTTAAAGCTCAATTGGAGCAAACAGCGATGCGCTTAAGATCTCAATTGACATTTGTACTGACTTAATGTTAAAGACCATATATTAAGATTAATATATTAAACTGAAGAATCACCATTACCATATATTTTATTGTACTTTGCTTTTTTAAAAAACAAAACAAAACTTGGTTTACGTTCTTAGAATTTCTGCTTCATGTAATTTAGGATAGTTTTAATTTTTTTAAACTAAAAGTGTGGGCTGACTCCATTATCCTCTTTGTTATTTTTGCGGGGAAAGCTCTGGGGGAACATCCTCACACACAAAAGACCATGCTCAGACACAGAGCTTTTAAGCATGCACCTGTGCCTGGAAAGAGTGGGGCAGAAGGTAATTGTGAATAATTTTGATTTTCCTCTTTCCTCCATGTCCCTTTTCCCTTTTGTGTTGTGGGATTAAGATGGTAAATGTTATGTACTGGAGTTCTCCCCTGGGCCAGCAGGGGGATACTGTAGATAGTTATGCAAATGAAGGATCGAAATTGACGTTCAGTGATTGGATAGTTTTAGAAAGTTGTTACAGTAACAAGGTACTGGAGCTCTATATAAGCAGGCTGACTGAGCCCTTCAGCTCAGTTCAGTTCTGGCCTCAGAATAAAGAAGAGCTGTTTGAAGAATCGCTGTGTTGTCTGATATGTTCGCCCACAACCTAACAGTAATACTCCAGGTAGGACCTGTCTTGTTTGTTTGATCATATTTAAGCTGCTCTGGAATTCGTTTTGGCTGAAGAAATAGATGCTAATGCTGTAAGTAATTAAATGAATAAATAAATAAATAAAATTTTAAACAACATTGCAACAGCTCAGAAATGAGTAAAGCCAAAGGCTTGTTATTGCTAAGCAGCCAGTGCTCAGGTGGGTGCTGTGAAGAAAATTCTCTTTTGTGACAACTTACATTGGTGAAGCGGAAGAGGCTATGATAACTGTCCTCTGAAGGTTTTAGGAGGAGGGATTCTGCCGCTTGCCTCCTCCTTGGCTTCCCCTGCCATTTTGCAAGTCAGTAATGCAACTGAATTAGTGCTGCTCAAAATGGTTGCTCTCCTGGGCTGAGTTCTGGCATCCTGTAAAGCTAACCAGTGGCGTTGCAGGGGGGGGCGCGGTGCACCCCGGGTTCTGTGTTTGGGAGGGTGACAAGAAGGTACCCCACGGGGTGCTTGCCCTGCCGCCCCAGCCTGAGTGCAGTGGCGTGAGCAGCCATTGCACCTCCGCGGCCGCATGTGGAAGATCCTCTGTTCGCGGCTGCAGCAGCGAGAAGATCCCACCGTACGTACGGCGTTCGAGTGGCGCCGGCAGCAAACTGTTACGTACAAATGTGCGGTGTCAAACGCATGTGCTGTATGCAGCAACGCCGCACATGTGCTGTACATGGCGGTTTACCACCAGCGTCACCCAAGCGCCATACAGACAGCAGTGGGATGCCGCCGTTGCCACTACAGCCACACGCAGAGGATCCCACGGCCGCCAGTGCAGCCATGAGCAGAGGACCCCACCACCATCCGTACAGCTCTTGGGCAGCGCCAACAGCTAACCACTATGTACAACACATAGGCGGTGTCACATGCATGCGTGGTGCATAGCGACACTGCACATGTGGTGTACATAGTGGTTTGCCACTGGCGCCGCTGGACCGCCATACAGATGGCGGTGGGACACCCCTCCCGCCCCCCGCTGCCAGCAGGAGCTCAGGGTACTTGGGAGTCGCAGGGGTCAGGCACAGAGGTATAGGAAGGGGGGCGACTCCCAAGCCTACCCCAAGCTGTCAATGTGGGCGGGGGGGGGGAGTGACAAAAAAAATTCCGCACCGGGTACCACTTGGGCTTGCTACGCCTCTCGATGTGATGGCCTGGGAATCTGATTCAGAGGCTGAAGCTGAGGAATCCCAGCCTGCACAGGAGTCCCCGCCTCCAGGGCCGGCTGAGCTGGGGCAGGGGCTTGAACCTGAAGGGCCCTCACCTGTGCCGGATCCTCAGGAGCAGACACCAGCTGAATCCGCTCTGGCTCCGGAGGTGATCGAGGACCCATTGCCTGCAGGTGCTCCTCTCCCAGCACTGTCAGGGGAAGGTGAGGTTGCCTCTGAGTCCAGTAACCTTCCAGCCTCTCCTGAGCTGCAGAGGCTCATGGCAGAGAGGTGGCGGTAACTACGTTCTCACAGGAGGAGTGCTCGCCTCCAGGCCAGGAGAGGCGAGTCACCTGTGGACCGCCCTATGGGCCGCCCATAGATCACCTGTAGGCCGCCCTATGCCTCAGAGGAAATAAAGGCCAGCCAGCCCAGTCCCAGGTTGCGGTTACCTGTTCCTGCCGACACCCTGTCCTGCTTTCTGCCAGAGTTCCTGACCACGCCCGACTCCCTGCCCTGAACCCCGCTTCAGTCTCAGACCGGACACGGATGACGCCACGCGGTAACCTCCCGCCCCCCGGACCAGCACATTCAAGCTACCTACAATCCTTCCCAGTAGGTTTTGCCCCAATGAAGTTATTGCAAGGACTGAAGGTCTCCGCCTTCCCACCGCTCTCTAAGGCTCATCCCCCAGTTCCTTCCCCAGCAGCCAAAAGCTTCATCTCTTGTTCTCATTCCTCTTCCCTCTTTTTTTCTCTGCATGTTCTGGGAGGGTGGGGGGAGGACGGGTTGCAGCAGGAGGGGGAGACTCCCTGGGTTCTTCAGCAGCCTGCCTCATCTGTGTCTCCTAGTCCGGCTCCTCTCCTGTCACAGCCTCTTCCAGCTCACTAACCCTTCTTGCCTCTTCAGCTTCCAGTACCTCATCCTCCCAGTCTGCTCCCTTCTCCTTTTCTGACCACACATTTGTCATCCCACCACCAATCTTCTGCCTCTGAGCCTTCGTCCCCTGGGGGTTCCCCAACTGGTGCCCCCCCCCCGCAGCCAGTCCATGACAAGAATCCACCTTTGAAGCATATTAGAAGGGCCTGGTTACTTATTTTAAAAACAAACAAAAAAAGAAATTGCTTCATAGCAGTTCAGAACATTGATCCATCTAGTTCAATATTGTCAGCACTGACTGGCAGCAGCTCTCCAGCATTTCAGACTCTTTCCCAGCGCTACCTGGAGATGCTAGGGAAAGTGGGACTTTTTGCACGCAAAGGATGCTGATTTTGCATCTTGAGTGATGTGATGCAAGTTCTAGGGTTTGGATTTACTGGAATGATGTACCATATTTTTCAGTGTGTAAGATTTTTTTACTTTTAAAAAAAATGTAAAAAATTTGGAGTCTTATACACTGATGGTGCTAACCTGTGGACAGAAAACCATTTTAAAATTCAAACTTGCATTCCAGCCAACTTCAATTTCACGTTGCAAAGGGATCAAACGCGAGCAGCATTGGGGTGTTGTAGACCGAACCACCCTGCGTTTACTCGGAAGCGGACCTAGCGCCTTCTCCTCTCACTTTGAGCCTCGCTGGAGCTAGAAGGATGCAGGACCACGCTGCATCCTTTTGCTTGTGGTGCTGCTGCTGCTGCACCAAGATGCTGGGCTGCTCGGCGAGATGCAATCGACACTTTCGCTAATACTTTGGGACCAATGAATCAGGCGAACCCGCCCCTCCCATTTATTTGCACCCCGCTTTGATCGATCACCTTTTCGGTGCTGCAGCGATGGGACAGCCCACCCCACCAGGACGCCAGCCCCGTGCAGCGTCTGGAAGCAGCTGCGTGGTGCTGTCCTTTTTCGCCCGAGTCCCGATCCCTCGCTCCGCTGACACCTCCTCCTGCCCGAGAGCGCCCCTCTGTAAGTGGCCAGGCGCCTAGGAGCGGGAGGGAGGCTCGGTCCCGCCCGCTGGGAGGTGGGAATAGGGGCTGCCCCATGGAGCGGTCCCTGCTGCTGCTGCTGCACTGGGAGCCAGGGTCAGTGCATGCCATCGGAAGGTGCCCGGGGGGCCACTGAGAGCGGCTGTCGGCGTGGGAGCAGGGGGAGGGGAAACGGATCTCCTCCTTCCTGGAGAGACCTGGACCCGGCGGCGGCGACGGCAGTAGCAGTAGCTGCCTGACCTTCCCGTCTCTCTCAAGGGACCTTTCGCTGGTGCAGCGCGCGGCTGTGCTTGGGAGGTGCGCTCTCAATGTCACGAGCGGTCCATGTGCGCAGCTGATACTGAGGGCCCAGCTCTGAAGCCCGGGGGCGATCAGCAGCAGGAGGAGGAGGAGGAGGGAGATCTAGGGGACGCCCAAGTGATGAGAAGTTGAGGGAACCCTGAAGTTGCACCCCCTTGCTTGCTTCCTCCTCCAGCCCGGAGGCAGCAGCCGAGCTTCGCATCAGGTACAGCGGCTGATAGCGGAAGAGACACCAAGGGGAGCGAAGGGAATCTGCTGCTTCTCCCGGACCGGCCGACGCCTCCGTAGCGGATTTGGAAAAGAGCAGCAAACGCCCATTGTGTTTAAAGAGGACGGGCGGGACATCGCCGCGGGCTAGACGCTCCCTAATCCTCTCTGACGCTCTCTTCGCCCCCATTTCCGAGGCAAAGGCAGGGGATCAGGTCCTGCAGTGAGGTAAGGAAGCGGAGGAGCTTTGCAGGAAACCGCGGCGGCTGCTACTGCCTCTTGGCGCTGGCAAGAGAAAGGGAGGCTGCGAGAAGGGGATGCTGAAGGTGAAACACAGGCGTCGCTGCTGGAGAAGAGGGGTTGGGCAGGTGGGAAAGTTGGCTGGCGGGGCAGGCGCACGCCCGGGGAGCGGGTTGTGCGCGCGCGCCTGCCTGCGAGCCCGCACTTGGCCACGAGGGCTGGGGAGGGTCGCCGAGGGGAGACGGAAGCCGGGGGCATGGGTGGAGTCGACGCCGCGCTGGGAAATTGAAGGGCGCGGGTAGCTTAGGAACCGCAGGTGGAGACAGAGCATCACGTGTGTGCTGTGGAGGGAGAAGGCGTGGGTGGGAGTTGTGGACACACAGCTTAGTATCCCAGTCCGGGGTGTGTGTATGTGTGTGTTTTGCTCTCTCTCCCTATGTGTGTGTGTAGAGAGAGGCAAGAGTTTGTATCTATTATGTGTCCCCGCGCGCGTCTTTCTCTTTCCACTTCGGGAGTTTGTGTATACAGTATATATGTACAGTATGTATATATATATGCGCGCGCGTGTCTCGGGCGAGGAAGTTGGCCGGAGGGCGCCGAGGAGGACTAGGAGAGGAGCCTCGTCCAAATCCTCGCCCGTTCTTTTCTTCCTCCTGCAGAAACTTTCAACTCCTTTCCCCAGCCGTAGACTCCTTCTCCCCACGCAACTGAACTCCCGGCTGCCCTTGGCTGGCGGGACTGTGCCTGAGGGAGGAGCCTGAGGCGCAGCGAGAGGGGTTAAGTCCGGGGCCCCGTGGGAAGGAGGCATCAAGGGTAGGGGGTCGTGGGGGTAGGGAGGGGGGAAGGGGTTGCTTCCAGAAAAAAGGGGGTTTTGTGTCTGGGGAAGTAAGTTGGAAGTTTCTGGAGGAGGAAGAAAAGAACGGGTGAGGATTTGGACGAAAGAGTACATTAAGGGAAGTAGAGGCAGGCTGTGCACATGGCTGCAGGAGGACAGGCTTTATGTGGTTTGGGGGGGCAGAATTGAGCTATCTGCCATGTGATTGGCTAGTTAAGTATTATTTATTTATTTGTTCGTTTGTTTGATGGGGGGAGCAGCTGCCCTCCCCGCCCCCTTTGGTTATGCCCCTGGTTGTGCATCCAACAGCCCGCTGGAGGGGGGGGGGGGGATGAGGGGCTTTGTTTTTAAAAGTGCTTCAGAAAAGGGAGAGTATCTTTGGGGAGGGAAAGATGCTGGTCTCCCAGGAACAACAACAAAACTTAGTGCCATTGCCATGAACAGATGGGGTGGAGCTCCTAGACCTGGAAGTAGAGCTTATTTCTAGGGCCTCTATACGTTGTGTTTGGGATATGTAATGCCAGTAGAAGAAGAAAGAAAGAGGGTGTGGGGAGCCTCTCTTGGGCAGCAGGCCAAGCAGGCTTGTATGGAAGTGAGATCAGTAGCTCAGAAGCATGGTGGGGTGAACTAGAGGGCTTATTTGAACTTGCTAGGAGCAGGTCCAGTATTGCAGGCAGGAGTTGAAAGTGTTCTGGGGGGATTATAGACAGTTGTCATTGGAGGGGATATGCATACAGAAAGGGCATAGGCAGTGCTATTTTTCTAGAAAAAGAAGTGCCGGAACTCACTATGAATGCCTCCCTTGTTGTCTTACAATGGTAATGGCTCCCACCTGAGAGGTGCCAGAACTGAGATCTGGTGAGTTCTGGCTGAAAAAAGCCCTGGGCATTGGAATATAGGGAATTAACTAGTGCTGAGTTGCACTGCTCCCCTGATCTGATTAAGAAGGGTAGAATGGAAGGTGTATCTGAAAAAATCTGAATGGCACAAACTCAAATGTGTATTGTTAGGCTGAACACACCTGGCTTGTAGAGAGAGAGATGATGCTTCATGTGGGAACCGATGATGGGTCCTTGACAAAATGCTAGTGGAGTCTCAGCTATATACGGTATTTGGAAAAGGAACAGACTGTGTGGAATAATAATAATACAGGGCAGGTACCATCTAGATACAGTCTACTCTAAAGAATGAAGAATAGTGTGTTGCAAAGGCTTTAGGAGAACTAAAATCCCAGGTACAGCTTGACTTTGCTCATTTGCTTCTGCTGCACCACTGCAGTAAGCACCTCCTCTCCATCTGTTCCAATGCTACCGTTTCTTCACATTCTTTGTCCTTCTTAGAACCATAATGCCACAATCCTTGCCAGCCATGCAAAGCGTTCATTATTTTTGTATAGGAGCTGTGAAATTGAAGTATTTAAATGACAAAATGCCTTTTAATACAATATGCCTACTTGTACTTTTATCACTTTTAAAAAACTAATTTTGTGTAGATATTGGTAGATACAGATTCATTTTTGTTGTGACATTGAAAGTGAAGTATTCAATTTTGTTTGAATATATTTAGGCACTGGCATAAAAATGAATACAGTAAATAGCCAAAGAAATAATTAAATACAGTAGGAACATATAGCTCTTCAATTTGCTTAAGCAATCTTTTTTTTCTGATTAAAATATTTTGGCTCCTAACTTGTCCTTCCATACAGTATGCAATTAAGTTCAACCAAAACTATCTCACAAATAAAAAAGGATTGCAGATTTCTTGATAGACCCCTCCAGTGATGGTTGCTAGACATTACTGGATTATGATTTGTTTAAAAAATTGGAATTTATATTAGTCAAAATAGAAATAGTGGCATAACATAATCATTTATTTTTAATGTACCACATTCGTATCCTCTATCTTTCCTCCAAAGATACTGCCAAATGCTATCTTGACAAGCACCCTGTGCAGTTGCATAGCCTGAGAAATAGTGACTGGCACAAGGTCAATTTGTGGCTATCTGAAATTACATCTCTCCAGTCCTACAGAACAATGCTAACCATGCCCTGAGGGATGATGAGAGTTGCAGATCCACTGCCACACCTGAATCCCTTCTGGCTTCTGCTGTTCAAGGTAGACTGTGGGACAGGCTGTTCTCTTGAGATTTTGCTGTACCAGTTTCAGGCTGGTACAGTAGAGAATATTTTTATATATGATCAACCACATATAAAGGGGAGGTAGATATTACTTCAAGGAAAAGTACACATTCTTCTTGACTCATCCTGATGTTTGAGCAGATAAATAGGCACAGAACGCGACAGATTTGCCAGTTACCTTGTTTTAGTGGTGCAGCCAGGAAAAATGAAACTAAGCTTGAGATAATAATGTGTATTTATTCCTATACTTGATAATGTGGTGAAGCAGTCATGCTGCATGGGGGAGGGCATGCACGTTTTGCTGGATAGGACTAGGAACTTCTGCCCAAAGTCCTGCCCTGAAGGCACCACTGCCCTACACCAACACTTTGGGTAGAGGTTATGCATTTTTGTACACTAATGGAGCTCCCTCTTCCAAACCTTGATGAAGGTTAATGTTTTACTCAAGCTATGCAATCCAGAGAAATAGGAGTAAGCCATAGCATGGCTTGACAAAGGACGTTGGCATAAATTAGCAAAATAAGGTGACATTGAATTGGGAGAATTTGTTTCGGGACAAGTCTGGTGGAAGTCAAGGAGCGGTAATGGGGCTTGGTTAAAATGGAAGAAATGCTGGGGGTGAATGACGTTTGGGGAGGCGAATGAGGTTTGGGCTAAGTGAGAATGGGGGGGGGAGTGAAGGGGAGGAGGCCATGCTATTGGAAATACTGGGGTGCCATAAAAGGAAAAGGTTATTGGTCCTACCTTTTGCCTTTAGCTCACATGTGGCTGCTCCTCAGGAGCTCAGAGTTTCAGCTATATATACATTTTAAATGGGTCTGTGTAAGTAGGCCAGAAGTCATGAAGGTTCAATAGTTGTTACGAGATTTTTTTAAAAAACCAGCTATACTAGTCACAACAAATGTTCTAGCCACAATTTACAGTCATACCTCGAGTTGAATGTGCTTCGGGTTGAGTGTGTTCGAGTTGCGCGTTACTTCCGGGTTTCGCTGCTTGCGCAGATGCTCAAAATCATGTCACGCGCGTGCGCGGAAGTGGTGAAACGCAGCATGCGCAGACGCATCATCGCGTCTTGCGTTCCATTCGGGATGCGAACGGGGCTCTGGAACGGATTCCGTTCGCATCCCAAGGTACCACTGTATTGAAATCTGAAGAGGTGAAGCAATTTCTTTATTCTTGCACACAATCCTTCATACTCACTGATGATACCCCCAACTCTAAAATGTGAAATGACACTGCTGATAAAGTGAGAAACAGTGATTGGGTGGGTGCCTGAAGTGAGGAAAAATGAAGGGGCTGAGTTATATAATAAAAATTGGGAAAGAGGCATGGAAAGAAAGGTGTAGAAATAGGATTACAAATTTATCAGGCTTCTTGAGGAGTGCCCATCATCTTCATGCAAAATGTAAGTGGGAAGAAGCCAGGGGATTTGGAAAGAGCCAATAATTTCTTATTGCTTAACTATGCGTGGTGTAAACAAATGTCTGTACACTTCTAAACAGCCTCCCATCTAATTGTGATAATGAGCATCTCCAAACACAAAATGAGGTGGTGGCTGATTTTTGGGGTTATGAAATGCAGCAAGTTGTTAGGTAAGTTAGTATTATTGTAATATTACTACCTGGGGCAAGTACTTGTGGGATTTGGGGGGCGGGTACCATGTACCTGGGACCCGGGTGGCACTGTGGGTTAAACCACAGAGCCTAGGACTTGCTGATCAGAAGGTCAACGGTTTGAATCCCCTCGACGGGGTGAGCTCCCGTTGCTCGGTCCCTGCTCCTGCCAACCTAGCAGTTCGAAAGCATGTCAAAGTGCAAGTAGATAAATAGGTACCGCTCCGGCGGGAAGGTAAACGGCGTTTCCGTGCGCTGCTCTGGTTCGCCAGAAGCAGCTTAGTCATGCTGGCCACATGACCCGGAAGCTGTATGCCGGCTCCCTCGGCCAGTAAAGCGAAATGAGCGCCGCAACCCCAGAGTCGGCCACGACTGGACCTTTACCTTACCATGTACCTTGACTTGAGTGGTGGGATCAGCATTTGCTGTTTTGCCTCAGACATCATCATGTCTTCGGCTGGGCCAGACTAGACAGGACAAAGCTTTACAAAAGTTAAATCTGCCTAATTTGGAGCCAGAAATTATTATTAGATATATAAGCAATAGCCTAGTAATTTTTTTCCACAGACTAGTAAATTTTGCATACTTATTGACAAGTCATATACCAACTTTATATGGTCTGAAGCTACTTTCAATGGTCACCAGTTTAGCAGAGAGGGTCAGATTTGATGAAGTGAACATGCGTGGGGGTCGACCGAAGTTGCTGAGCTTTTTTAAGGATTTTACCTCAGGACATATACAGCCATGGGGCCTGGATTAAATTGACTGGTGGGCCGGATTAGGCCCCCCAAAATGGACTTTGGACATGCCCAGCATAAGGCTGTCAGTCATAATGGCTATGCAACTGTCTGCAGAGGCGGCATGTTGCTGTATACCAGTTGCTATTGCATTAATATCCTGATGTTGGGCTTCTCATAGGGGCCACGGTTGGAAACAACATGCTGGATTAAGCAGGTTTTTGATCTGCTGGGAGGGCTCTCCTTATTTAATTTGTGTTAACAAATTCTCATATACAGCAAAACCTTGACTTGTGTGCATTTATGGTAATTTGTATGTATTTAGCTTTACACGTGTGGCAAATATTTGAAAAAAATAAAAATAACAAGGGTATGGAAATGGGACAGGGTTCCAGGAAAAATTACTTTGGTAATCCCACCTGTCATTAAACCCAATGTGTTTTGGCTATACACAATTTTGGCTTTAGGTGGTATCCCTGGAGCATAACCCCCACTTAAGTTGTAGCCTTAGTGTACTAAAATTTGGACTGTTTTTATTCTTTCCACATTGTTTATGGATCTATCTAACATAGCCCCATTAGTCACTCTTTTTCTTATGAGAAAGTTTCTCCAAACCCTTGACCATTTAAATTGTCCATTTGGTACCAATTTTCAGCTATATTCCAGTGCCTCTTTCTGGCTATGGTGCTGGTTTGTGAGCTACAGGCAGTGCTGGGCAGCGATTACTTGGCTACAATACTCCTATGCTCTCTTTTTTTAAAATATAATTTTTATTGAACTTTCACTTTAAACAATAAACAATTATTTCCAATATGCGCCTACCAATCTCATTCCCTACTGCTCTGCCAAGTTTATGACTTCCCTCCATCCCGCCAACAAGCTTTCCCTTTTCAAATCTATATCTCACAGTTTAGTCTTATATTATAAAGTCTACATCGTAGGATTTATTTCAATCCTGCTAGTGTCTTCAAACTTCTACAGTTATTATTTATATAGTCAATAAATTTACTCCAGTCTCTTTGGAATTTTAGATGCATACTCCATACTCTTTTAACTTCCAGGCTGGACTGCTGCAAGGCACTCTATGTGTGGCTGCCCTTGATGATTGGGAAATCTGGCCCAAAATGCAGTGACTGTGTCACTGATCAGGTAGACTGTTTGGAGCACATATAATTGGGTTTTAAAACAGCTGCTCTGGTTGCCAGTTTGTTTCCAGGCCTAATTCAAGATGTTCATATTGATGTTTAAAGCTATAAACAACTTAGGCCTCAAATGTCTGAAATGCACCATCTATTCCAACAGACCCCATCAGGTGTTAAAAACAGGAAAGAAGCTCTCTTGATAGGTTCCACCACCCTCTGAAGTGTGGTGAATGGCAAAGCAGGAGAAGGCTTTCTTTGTGGTAACTCCTAAATTGTGGAACTCCTTTCGCCACAGACGTGTGCCTAGCAGTTTCATTATACAGCTTCCATTGTATGCTGGGGTCATGTGTCTTTACCTTGGCCTTTGGCAATTGAGGAATCTTTGTGAGACCACCTCTTCTGTTTTGTTTAATCTATACAGAGCTGCTTTTGTCTCGTTTTGCTTTACAATTGTATAAGCTGTTTAACTTGCTTTTAAAGGATATGAAATTTTACGATCAGATAACTTAATAAGTATGACTGTGTAAGCAGAACTGCAAACAATACTTTAAATATGTCTGCACAATAAATTTATTTAGCTGCAGCATGATACTTTTTCCGGTATTCTTTCTAATAATTTCTGACCTAGAGTTTCTTTTTTTCAGTCTTGCAACAAGCTGATGTTCATTTGTATATTCCTGTAGAGTTAGTGTCAAGAGAGCCGCTTCCTCTTGTCTTTTTTTCCCTTGCAGCTCTGGTAAAATCTAGATCAGAGTTTGTGAGCATCATTCAGGTGGTCTGCGGCATGTCTGTGGAAATACAATTAAAAATCATACAGAATTTAACGCAGCATGTTACAATTGTTGTAACAGGGAATAACAATAATTAAGTGTTCTGCCAAAATCCTAGACATTTTTCAAGTAGTCTGGTGGAGGGAGGGGGGGGGGAGTTTAGGAACCACTCGTCTAGATGAAGGAACCACAGGGGGGGGAAATGCTGTTCTTTAAGGGCGTCATCCATGCGGGGCTGTGGGGGCTGAGCCCCTCAATTCTAAATGAGGGGGTTGCCCCGCCTCAGTATTCAATAGCCCACACCATGAAAGGAGGCCTGATGGGGCATGTCATGCCCTCCAAATGGCCTGCTGTGGCTGTGATGGGCTCTGTCGGCCCTTCTGGTTGCAGCGGAGCCTGTCACAGCCGCAGGAAGGGCCCGTCAGGCCTCTTTCCACAGTGCGAAGCCATGTGCGTGCCAGGCCCCCACAATGTTAGACAGAACCCTGTGCATCTGGTGTTCTTTATCACACAAATGTCCCATTCCGTTTTGGGGCAAATTCGCAAAGACGTTCCCACTGAACTGGAGTAAAGTATCAATGCACCTAAAAAAAACCTGGTCGATTTATGTATTAACTCTCCTTAACCATTTTTTATCTTGTCCCCCACATTGAGTACATGGGAGGTTTAGTATATGTATTTCTAATACATCCTGATCCAGACATTGGTCAGCACCTGTCTGTTTAAACTTTAAAAGCTTCTCTATACTTTTTTTGACATCAAGTGCTCTCAGTCTGTGTCAATATAGTTCAGGTGGAGCCTTCTTTGCTTCATAAATTACTTTCAGGTTTGTTTATTTTTACAATCAAGCATTATATAAATTTTATGAAGTAAAATAAATATAATGCATTTCTTATTATTGGACAAATCTAAATGATTCCTTCTAATACGTTTACACAGGCATCCCCAAACTCGGCCCTCCAGGTGTTTAGGGACTACAACTCCCATCATCCCTAGGTAACAAGACCAGTGGTCAGGGATGTTGGGAATTGTAGTCCCAAAACATCTGGAGGGCCGAGTTTGGGGATGCCTGCATTTACACATCCATGCAAAGTTTTCAGAAACCCCCATTATCACCTACATGTATTATCTTTCTGCAAGCTGAGATAGTAGAGCAGGCTTCCTCAACCTCAGCCCTCCAGATGTTTTGAGACTACACTTCCTATCATCCCTGACCACTGGTCCTGCTAGCTAGGGATCATGGAAGTTGTAGGCCAAAAACATCTGGAGGGCTGAGGTTGAGGAAGCCTGTAGTAGAGAATTGAACTATGGTTCATCCTTTCAAACCCTCATTCTAATGATACACTCTGGATTGAAATTAATGTCCATGATAATTTTGGTTGATTAATGGATTGAATACAAAAGTTGAATACAACCCTCTGTCTTTATTTTACATGTTGATAATTAGCAGTATGGCCCAAGTGCCATTTGCAATGGAGGGTAGGGTTCCTGTTCCTTTAAGAGTACAGCTCGGGTTACATACACTTCAGGTTACAGACTCCGCTAACCCAGAAATAGTACCTTGGGTTAAGAACTTTGCTTCAGGATGAGAACAGGAATCGTGCTCCGGCAGCGCGGCAGCAGCAGGAGGCCCCATTAGCTAAAGTGGTGCTTCAGGTTAAGAACAGTTTCAGGTTAAGAACGGACCTCCGGAATGAATTAAGTACTTAACCCAAGGTACCACTGTACTGCATCAGAAAATTGCTTCCCTCCCAACTCCTGCATCACAAAGACATTCCCATAGCTGTCAACTTACAGATTTGAAAATAAGGGACCAGCAGCCTTGAAAATAAGGGACCAGCAGCCAAAATAAGGGACCTGCAGCCTCACCTGTTCCAGGCACTCCAGTCTTCCTGTCCTCCTGCAGTCTGGTCAAACATGCTGGTAGCTTTGAGAACACTGTCCAACCAACTTTGTAACCAGAGGTTCAACTGAATAGAATCTGAATCACATGCACCACGAGGCCTATGCAGCCTCAACTTAAGATGGCTCCCCGGCCTGGCTTTGCACTGCAAAGTTTGCAGCAGCACGTGCAACAAAATGGCGTCCAGCATTCAAAAAACCCCTCAGCTTTCATTAACTAGCCACACACAAGGCATGCAAGCTCCACCCCCCAGTCGTTCTTAGACTTCTTATTGGGTGAGCAACACAGCCTAGCAACACAGTTGAAGCCTCCCTCCTCCCTGGCCGGCATGGTGTTGGAATAAGGGTCTGTCCCTTCAAATAAGGGACACTTGACAGCTATGCATTCCTTTTTCTTCATATTCCAAATGAAGACGTGTGTCTTCACACCTTGTAACCCTGTCTTAAGCAATTTCTAAACACGGAATTGCCATTTGGAATGTAAAATGCCATTTTGTTTTACTGAGTGTTGATTTGCAACAGAAACAGAAAGGCATGCACTATCAGACTTTTAATGCATTTTACATTGAGATTCATTCTGTGAGTTAGACTACAGCTCTAAACAATTACTAGGCATGAAGCTGATAGGAACTTATTTCAGAGTAAGCATGCACAGCATTGTCCAGTAAGTGCAACTAAGTCTGTTAGTAAATCTCACTGAGCTTGGTGAGACTTGCCTGTGAGTTGACATGTGTAGAATTACACTGCAAGTCATAGAAATGTGATGAGGTCAGAAACAGAGCAAATACATTATTTCTGCTGTAGAGTTTGCAGAATCCAGATAATTGGCTTTCTAAGCTGCCTCCACACAACTACCGGGAGCAGGGCTACACCTCTGGTATTGGATATACTTCAAGTTGGCCTCTGCATGTTGTTGTTGACTGTACATCAAGAAAACGTACATGTGAGCAGCTTCTCGTTCATCAGCTTCCACATACCTTCCAACATTTCTCCAATGAAAATAGGGACGTTCTATATAATAATAACAATACCGTGCCCATCTGACTGGGTTGCTCCAGTCACCCTGGGTGGCTTCCAACAAAAGCATAATAAAACATTAAACATTTAAAAACTTCTCTGAAGGCAGTCCTGAATAATAGAGGTCTTCTAAATGTTGTATAGTTACTTATCTCCTTGGCTTGGGGGTTGCATAACTCCATACCTTCCAACATTTCTCTGATGAAAATAGGGACATCCTAAGGAAAAGTGGGACATTCTGGCATCAAATCAGAAACTAGGACAGCTTCTGTAAATCTGGGACTGTTCGTGGAAAATAAGGGACACTTGGAGGGTCTGCTTCCATCCATGAATAGAGCTATTCATATGCAGGTTGTCTGGCAGTGTGTTTGATGCCTGAAATTATCTAGCAGCATGGCGTTCCTCCTGATAATTGCACAGTGCGATTCATAATATTAATGAGTAAAGGGTAGCCTACTGGTGTGACATCAGGATAGCTACCTTGTACCAAGCCAAACGTAATAAGACAGAAATCCAAATATTTCCAAGTTACAGGGAACCAGGCAGAGGGCCTTCTCAGTAGTGGCGCCCTCCCTGTGGAATACCCTCCCACCAGATGTCAAAGAGAACAACAACTACCAGACTTTTAGAAGCCATCTGAAGGCAGCCCTGCTTAGGGAAGCTTTTAATGTTTGATGTATTAGAGTATTTTAATTTATTTTTTTGGAAGCCGCCCAGAGTGGCTGGGGAAGCCCAGCCAGATGGGCGGGGTACAAATAATAAATTATTATTATTATTATTCTATCTTTTTGCATAGAATTGTTTGTGGTTATCCTTCAGTAGATGCCCCCACCCACAGATGCTACGGTTTAAAACAGGCTTCCTCAACCTCGGCCCTCCATATGTTTTTGGCCTACAACTCCCATGAGCCCTAGCTAGCAGGACCAGTGGTCAGGGATGATGGGAATTGTAGTCTCAAAACATCTGGAGGGCCGAATTTGAGGAAGCCCGGCCTGGTTTAAAATTAGGAAATTTAATTCATACTGTCCACTGGTTTGTATCACATGGAATCATACTGAAGAGCTTGACGCTTCCTTTTATAAGGTTGGAAAGACTTTTAACCACAAGCCTGTCGTGCTTCCACCTGTCAATGTTTCGTGAGAATTATTGCCTTGGAACTCTGCGTTATAAGAGACAGTATAAATTAGCAGTAAAAAGATGAAGCCGGCAAGATTAACTCTTAAAATATGTTATCTTCTCAAGCAATCTGTGATTCAAGTCCTCCGGCCCTCTAGAGGGAGATGAAGCATGCATGCCTTTATCTGCAGTTTTTCCTCATTTTAACATGGCAATTTGTCAGCCTGCCCTAGATGGAAATCTGTAAAGGCCTTAGGTAGGCCTTCATCTTTCGGAAGCCCTGCAGTGTGCTGTTCATTTATGTATGTTTCTTCTCCTCTGGAACCTTCAGCGCAAGCTGATTGCTTTCCATTTCTTCACTATTTCTGGTTGTATATTTGCTCACAGACTGCACGTTAGATGGTTCCTTTGTCTCCTTCTCCTGTACCGGATATTCTCTCAGAGGGATTTTCTATTAGGGATCTGTTCCTCCGGCAATGCTGCTTTGTAACACACTGCAGGCCTCAGCAGGTAAAAAGATGGTGATTATGCTCATACATTTGCCATTCACCTTTCAGATTATGCTTGTTCTACTCTTTAGGAAACGGTGAATTGAAGTCTGTGGCCAGTTTATTTGAGAAAGATAGCTGAAATGCTTTGATGGTAGCGATAGAAGATAAATTTTATATAACCACATATTGGGCAAAATTGATGTTAGTGGAAAATAATAGTAAACTCAAGTAAGCTCTCAAGTTAGATAAAAGGGGGGAGGGTATTCCTGTTCCTTTGTATTTCTTGTGATCTTTCAAAACTCATCTATAAGAAACTGTATTCAAGGTTAAGTTCTTTGATTTCTGTAGAAAAACCTATTTATGGAGACATTTCAAAAGTTCAGATATTCAAAAAGACACTGCTGTGGAAATTTAGGAATAAGTAAATGTTATTAGCTATAGGGTTTATGGTGACATAAGCTTTGTCAGATGTATGTATGAAGGGTGATAGGGAGGAATATATAATTTTATTGTATGATTAACTGTCTTTTGGAAAACGAAGGAAATCGGGTTTTTAGACATTCAGCAATGAAAAAAATATATATTACTCCTGACTTGTGTTCAAAGAGGTATATTGCTCTATAATTTAGAGCAGGATTACTAATGTTTAAAATACCGCATGGCTTATGTTGTTGTTTTTTCTCATCCTAAAAAGTGACCTTCAGTGTCAGCACTAGTGCAGATTCATATGCTAATTTATTGTGGACTCTTGACTGCACTTGGATAAAACAGAATGCCTGGCAAAACTTCTTGCTGCAGTCCTGGGCTTCTTTACACAAATGTATAGTAAGGTTATTTTTGCAGTACAGATATATGCCATATGTTTAAGTGGCAAAACTGATAAAAGTTGTGTTACATAAGTGTATAGGCTACTGGGAGAATCATTTAGCAAGATATCTCTGATATCCCCCAAATGTTTTCCACAGTAAGTTTATTGTTATCAAATCAGTGAAATTTATTATTCACTTTGAAACTTAGATCAACTTTGATTTTTACATTGTGGATTATGATGAAGCAGGAAAATCAGAAACTGCCTTATACCAGATCAGACCATTGACCCATCCAGCTAGCTACTGTGTACACTGAGTAGCAATTGCTCCCCAGGGTTTTGGTAAAAGGTAATGGTACCCCTGACCATCAGGTCTAGTTGTGGCCGACTCTGGGGTTGCAGTGCTCATCTCGCTTTATTGGCCGAAGGAGCTGGCGTACAGCTTCCGGGTCATGTGGCCAGCATGACTAATCTGCTTCTGGCAAACCAGAGCAGCGCACGGAAATGCCGTTTACCTTCCCGACAGAGCGGTACCTTTATCTACTTGCACTTTGATGTGCTTTTGAACTGCTAGGTTGGCAGGAGCAGGGACCAAGCAATGAGAGTTCACCCCATCGCGGGGATTCGAACCGCCGACCTTCTGATCAGCAAGTCCTAGGCTCTGTGGTTTAACCCACAGCGCCACCCGTGTCCCCCAGGGTTGGGGGGGGAGCATAAATACGGGATCTTTCGTGTGCATAGCATATTCTCTACTACTGAGTTATCACTCATAAAAGTGAGAGGGAATGCACAGAGCAAGCAGTGTAAAAACATTCCTACAGAAGAAACTGCAACTTGCAATATAGACCCCTGGTGTTGCAAATATTCATATTTTTATTTCATGAAAAAAATATTTTGAAATCAGTTGAATTCCTAACAGTAGCACAGTAAGGCTGTTTTATAATATTAGGCATACCATTTGTAAAAATGAGTGATTCTGCAATATATTTATTAACTTCAGTTCTAGTCTGCCCATCTACTCTCCCCATAGGGTACAAGTACAAGTAAGAGTACAAGTAGTATATATTTTTATGTGGCCAGGAACAGTATGTAAAACCCTAAGTGTTTCCACCCACAAAGTTGTGTTCTGCAAGTTCACTGCTTTAACTAAACTGCATAGAATTCTTAATCAGTCACACAGCAGAAGACATGTTTACAATTATGTATGGAACAGAGTAGTCTACAAATGCAAATATTTTTGCTCTTCTCTCAAAAACCCTATTCAAATGACCACTGAATAAACAGAAGGGGGTGGAATCAGCATCAATGTCTGTGGGGTCACTGTGACCTCTTCTAATGTTCTTTATAGAGTGTCTCTGTGCTGTTCAAGTCATACAACAACTTTGGCAAAACAAACAAACCAGTTAGATCAGTTAAGTATGTCAAATACCTTTCGTAATTCGGCCTTCTGCTTATCATACACTATATTAGTAGCCTAGATTGCTTTCTATGTAGCCAGGAATAAAGGACTCTTAAACTCTTCCTTATGGAAAGCTCTGTGTAATTCAAAACAATTATACCAACTGAAGCTGTTCTTCCAAAACTTACTGTTGTGCCTATTTTATATACCGTATTTTTCGCCCTATAGGACGCACTTTTCCCCCTCCAAAAATGAAGGGGAAATGTGTGTGCGTCCTATGGGGCGAATGCAGGCTTTCGCTGAAGCCTGGAGAGCGAGAGGGGTCGGTGCGCACCGACCCCTCTCGCTCTCCAGGCTTCAGGAGAGCCCCAGCGCCAGCCTCACAAAGTCGGGGGACAGAAGGAGGGGGACGCCGCCAGCCCCGCAAGCTCCGGCGACAGTGGGGAGGCGCAGCACGTCTTCCCGCTCTCCCCGGACCTGATCTGAAGGCGGGCGGCGGGGAGAAGAGCGCTTCTCCCCGCTGCCGGCCTCGCAAGCTCCGGGGACAGCTGGGAGGCGCAGCACGTCTTTCCACTGTCCCCAACCTGATCTGAGGGCGGGCGGCAGGGAGAAGAGCGCTTCTCCCCGCTGCCTGCCCCGCAAGCGCCCGGGGGGGAAATAATTCCCCCCCTTTATTCCCCCCCCCAAAAAAACTTGATGCGTCCTATGGGCCGGTGCGTCCTATGGGGTGAAAAATACGGTACCTTGTAGGCAAAACATGATCAGGATGTTCCCTTCAGAACAATTTGAAATCGCTGCCTGAGTTCATAAAGGCCTTGGAGCATCATAAAAGGCACATTTGGCTAATCACCTTCCTCTTTCTCTGACCTAATTGCATAACTGAAGCCTATTGGCTGGAACTGTTCAGAAATGGCTTTCTTGATTTCAAACCACCACATTCTAACTGAAATTCCATCACAAACAGGGGATGGTCTCTTGATTGAGGGAACTTGATAATTTAGCTGGCTGTTGGGCCAGACAGGGGTCTTTCTGGAGAACTATCAAGATCTTTACTTCGCAGGCAAAGAAAGTAAAGTAAAAAGAGTAGGATAGAAAGTAAACAGTTGCTGGTGTGTGTGGCACTGTCTCTGAGGTGGTGGTAGCTATAACTTTGTATGCCTTGCTGTCTCAGCTTCAGGGATGTTTCCATAGCACAGTCGTCAGTGTCTGACAATGAAGTAGAGTCGCTAAACTATTATTACTAATTAGCTGCTAATTTGGATTAGAATGGCGATTTCAAGAGGTTAAAGACATATTAATTAAACTGATAATGTGCTAAGAGTCCTGCCCTGCTTTGCTATCTCTTATGATGTAACAAGTAATTTAAAACCTCCTGGTAACATGATGAGTGAGACTGAGGCTGTAAAGATTGCTGAGCTGCTAGCACTAAAGTGCTGCTAATTGGTTTGAAGAGCCTCTCTTTAGCCATGACTTTTTCTTCTTGCTGAAGAGACTTAAACTGCTCAGGAAGGAGCGAAGTGAACTGAACGAAGAAAGATATGAGGTAACGTGTTTAGCTGTGTTTTCCCTATTTCCCCAGACTTTTTCACCTGTGCCTGAAATATCAGAGAGATTAATGTCCTTATATATTGTAATTTGGTCAATTCTTCTATTGAGAATAGAGATATTTAATGATTGGCAGAAATGCAGGTCATACCTATCTGAGTTTACTTGGAAGTAAGTCCCACTGGTTTCAGTGGGGCTTATATAGAGAGAAGTGTGTAAAGGACTGCTGTTTATTTTTGATGTTTCTAGTATTTTCTGGTTTCAGAAAGGAGTTTTCAAACACTTCACCTTATTAAAGGTACTGTAGGTAAAAGGTACCCCATAGAGAGAGGTAGTAAAAAATGCAGTATGTTTAAATGACCAGCTTCTGATCGGTATGAGAATTGAGCTTTAGCATGTTTGAAATAATGGGTTGTAAAGCTGTGTTTATCCATTTTGCTTTCCAGTGCTGATTTGTTTTAACCTCTCATTTAGGGAAGCGGGGGGGGGGGGTGCGAATTAGATGCAAGAGCCACTGTTTCATTTTTATAAGCATGTGGAACTTTCCTCATCCACAGAAGAGTTGAATTTTAAAATCAAAAAGGGTGTATGGGCAAGGAGGGTAGAACCTTCTCCCTGCAGACAGCTGAAATCCCATTCTGGAATTGTTATCTCGGTGAAAAGAGGCAATGGGCACATTAGTTGTAGGCTTGGTTCTGTCTGCCCTGCTTGCTTTTAAAGTAGTTTCATAGTTCTGGGACTACTGACCGTAATGACTATCTGGTGGATCAATAAGACCTATAGATGGTATTGTTAAGGATGTACTCATTGGAAAGCTGGCCTGCTTTAGAATTATGTGGGTCATAATCTACAAACCCTATGTGTTGTGCTGACATAATTCCGTGTCCAGTATCAGCACAAACAAACTGCTAGTCAGCTCTCGCAAATTCTAAGCAATCCTAGAAGCCGTGGCCTGGATAAACCACAGACCAGTCACAGAGCGTCTGCCATGAGCTGCAATCGTGTAATACCCACATTCCACTCAAAACTGAGCACAGCTCAGGGCCAACCCTTTTCTATCCGCAGGAAGGGAATAGGTAGATTTTGCACAGTGTTTAGGCCATGCAGTAGTTTGGCTCATAGTTGTGCCTGTGATTGCAAGGGGTAGGTTGCTTGAGTGTTTTGGAAATGTGTGTATACCTGTTGTTGTTTAGTCGTTTAGTTGTGTCCGACTCTTTGTGACCCCATGGACCAGAGCACGCCAGGCACTTCTGTCTTCCACTGCCTCCCGCAGTTTGGTCAAAGTGTATACCTGTAGTGCGGTGCAATTGTAAAACACGCTCCAAAAAGTGTACCTTTTCTTCTCTTACATTATAGGCTTTAAGCTCTACTTCATCAATACCATAAAATCTTTGGCTTGTATACAGAGCTTGCCTATATTAGTTAACTATGTTTGAATGTACAGCTTGAATGTACAGGTTTAAGAGCATAAGCAGTGTTTATACTGAAAATATATGTAAAGTGGGTGTCCTTGGACATTGTGCTTGCATGAATCTTGTTGCATCTGTTTGAACGAGGTCATAGCTGAAAATGTAAGACAAACCTGCTTGATTAGGCCAATGGCCTATCTAGCCCAACATCTTGGTTGACCAGATGCCTGTGGGAAGCCCCCAAGTGGGACATGAGTGAAAAGCATTCTGTGTGCCTGCAGTTCCAAGAAACTGGTATTTAGGGGCATACTGCCTCTGACATTGGAAGTAGTACATGGCCATCATGGCTAGTAGCCATCATAGCCTTGCTATGACTCTATCCATTCCATGCACAATTTTATAAACCTTTATCATGTTTCCTCTCACTCACTTCTGCTTTAAACGAAAAAGACCCCAATGCTGCAATCTTTCCTCATGGTAGAGTTGTTTCATCCCTTTGATCATTTTGGTTGCCCTTTACTGAATCTTTTCCAACTCTTTTCTTAAGTCTTACAGTTCATGGTAAGACTTAAAGGAGAAACTTGTGCAAGCGTGGATTAGCCCATAGGACAGCCATTGTGGAAGGTTACATGTTGACCCAACTGGTCTGCCTTTTCCTTCCCCTGCTATTTTTTTCTTTTGGAGCAGGGAAGAGGATTGCCAGTACCAGGCAAGTTCATTTTCCATTTCTGTTTTTTAAAAAATAGATTTAATTCTGAATGCTTAAAAAAAAGGTGAATTACAAGTATTTATACCACACCCCTTAAGCCTAAAATGGTTTCCAGGGTGTCTTACAATGTAAAAACCAACAGTTAAAAACAGGTGGGTCACTTTTTCTTGAGAGCTGCATTCTTGGCCATAATCTATGGCCCCAACCAATAATCTGTTAGTGGGGCCATAGATGGCCAGGGACAAGCTGGAAGGTAAATAATGTTTTTCTGGGGTTTGACTGCTGGCCCTGTCTCCACTGTAATAGTTTTGTGCTGTTTCTATGAAATCATGATTATCATAAGTGGAATAAATCACATTCCAAAGACAGTGGCAGATAGGGCCACCTCATATTTTTATTTCTCTCGATCCTTCCCTTCCCAACATAAATTATGTTCCTGCACAGCATGTAGGCTTAGAAAACCCTTCCCACTTGCTGCAACTCCCCCCAAAATTTCCTGCTGGATAGCATGCATAGTGGGGGTGGGGGGTAAAAGGTCACATTGGCACCACTGAGAGCTTCTTCTGCCCCCCCCGGCAATCCTGCTTGGTGGGAAAGCGAGACTGAGATTTCTAGATTTTTTTGTAGTGTAGGGACAGTTTCTATAACTCTGCAAGGTCTCAGCCAAAGCAATGTGCTAAACTAAATCTCTGTTATTCTTTTATTTGGCTTCTTAACTGTTTGTTGAGCCCTTCCCTGCAGAGCTAAAGCAGAAGCTTAGTTTATTTGATAGGTTGTTAGAATGGTTAAAGTTTAACTATATGGTGTTTACACAGTTTTGTTTTTGTTTCCACAGCCATTATGCATTCTATCTTGTACTAGTATGAGCTTGTATCTATAAATAGCTAAGTTTTACTCTAGGTGTGTTTTGTCTAATATAAGTGGTTATGGACCAAGCCTGGCCTATGGGTCTCCTCCCACATGCATACCACAATCCCAATGCATAGCAGTCATGAAATACATCTCCTTCATCCCATGCAAATCATGAAAGAAAAGCTTCTGTTTTCATTCTGAGAGTACATTTTCTGCATTTTTGAAATAACATTACAGTATGGCTCCACTGGGTCTTTTTTGCTGTACCCTAAACATACACTGTTTTTGCAGTTTTTGTTTAACATAAAAGCCAGCCTGAGAAAGAGTCCTTCAAAGCTATTTTATAACCTTTTGGTAAAAAAAAAGGTGTTATCCTGTTGCTGTTTTTTTTTAAAAAAATTATTATTCTAGTGGATGAGCACAGCTGGAAGCATTTCATAAATAGATCAGTTCTGTCTTAAGCCTAATTTTTTTAGTCTTCATCATTAAAAAATCATGAATTATTTCCCCAAAGTCATTTTCTCCAGGTGGCTTAACTTTTCTGGCACCCTGGAAGTGCAGCGTATACTTCACTGAAAGTTGTGCAGTTGGTTGTTTTTTTTTAATGTAATAAGATAAGCAGTAGTAGTTCATACTTTTCCAAAGCATTTATATATATATTTTCGGATGCAACACTTGACAAAGATTTTTTTTCTGATGTTGTGTTGTGAAGTAAGCATTTGATCTCATATACATTTTGCTTCTGTACATTCTTCAAGCAGCACTCTCTCCCACTGTCCCTGAGATAAAAATTTCCTTGACCATTATGGTGTTTGTCCATATCACTTGCTCGCTTACCCTTCTGCTTTTATCACATGTCAAACTACAAGTTCTACTTTAACTGCAAATTCACACTACCTCATCCAGAAACTCAGAATGTTGCTTGTTCTGCTTTAACACTTCAAAAAAAATCTCCCAGAATTTGTATAATAAGTATAAACATGCAAGGAAGTAAGTTTCAAGCACGCTCTCGGCAAAGGAATAGGCAGTGTGGTGCCTGTGGGTACCTTTGCACCTGCCAGTAGCTCCTATAGCTCCTTTGAGAATGTTTCAGTTCAGAAGGGACACATAGGTAATCTTGAAAGGGTTGCCCATCTTTTAGTTCCAGCACTGTCTGCAGACCATGGTGTGAGATCTGTGACGTACATTACACTAAATTTAATGAATTAATATGTTTCAAGGGAAACAGCGGAAGAAGATTGGAAAAAAAATTAAGGACTACTTAAAGAAGTATTGCAAAATTAATGAGTGTTAAAATGATGTTGGATTAGAAAATAAGCAGTTACTAGCGGTAATGGATAAGCTAAGGAGAATAAGTAAGATTAAATCCAAGTTAAAATAAGGGAAGGATTTGCTGAATAATTGATTAGAAATTGGAATACAGAAAGGGGAAGTATGAGGAAGTCGGGGAAGTAAATTACAAGAAAATAAGATTTTGAAATTGTACCTGTTGTTTGTTTGTTGTGTTTACTGTATTGTCTTGTTTTGTTTTTGTTGTTATAAAAATTATGGAAACTCTAATAAAAATTATTAAAAAAAATATGTTTCAAGGGAAGTGCATGACTCTTCCTATTGATTTTAATTGATGTGATAATAAGGGAGTGGCTGCTTACTTACACTGTAATCACACATAATATCTTCTACCCAGTGGAGTTCTTCTGAATGAGAGGAAGCACTATTACAGAAGGCGTTATGGCCAATTAAAATGATAGAGGCTTTCTGGGAAATATGTAACAATTGGGTGCTTGCATAAAATGTTGGCTTTGTTACTATTGAGGGCTTTCTTGGAAGTTGCGCCCTCCCTGTGGAACGCCTTCCCGTCAGATGTAAAGGAAATAACTATGTTTTTAATTACTGGAATTTTTAATTATTGGAACATTATTGACTAATGTTTCTAATTATTGGAAGCCGGCCCAGAGTGGTTGGGGCAACCCAGTCATATGGGAGGCATGTAAATTCTTCTTCTTCTTCTTCTTCTTCTTCTTCTTCTTCTTCTTCTTACCTGGGCTTTCTATAGATTTGTGCTTATGTTAATTTTAGGAATAAAAAATGAGGGTTGAAAAGTTTAATTTGTGTTTTAAATAATGAAATGTATGATTAATTGATCACAGGGGCAGTTGTAACTAGAAAATATACATATTCTGGTTTGTTTGTAATACTATACTATTTTTCATATAATTTGAATTAGGTTAAAAGACAAAATTATGACACTACTTGAAGCAAATTATGTTATTTATAGAGGCAGTAGTTGCTAATACAGTTTTTATTAACTGAGGATCATATTAATTATGTGTTAATAGAATGTGCTATATTATGCATATAATTTTATTAATGCACTGAATTTTCATTTTAATATTTTTCTACAATTTGCCTATTCAGAGATGAGTTTATCTTGTGGTCTGTTGAAATAGCCTCTATTGTGTTGTGCTATGAGTTCACATGGTTCTTAACTGCAGCAGCGGTGGGTAGTATTTTGGTACCATACAGGTGACTGCAAACTCATGGTTCTGGGCAGTTTTCAGACTTGATACTTATGTGTTGTATTTAAGCTGATTGCATTGACTGACATTAACTATTAATACTTTCTGTGATTCTCCCATCTATTTATCTCTTGAAAGTTGCACTTAGTGTTAAATAAGATGGAGCAGGCCCTGTGAAATCATACGTGACTGATGTTGGAGTGACTTGTGCCCCATAAAATGACTTGTGAAATCTTGTGACTTTGTGGTGCAGAGTCCAGAAAAGTTCTGATGGAGAGTGAAACAAATGCTCCACCAAAATTCCAGAGGACAGGGAAGCATCCAGAAGGGATTCTACAATTTACTCTTGCTGTATGAAAGGAGCCTAGCACAGCAGGTAGTTTTTCAGTGTGCTCAGAGGACAGTGAAATTGGCCATCTCCTAATTCTTGGCTGTGGAGAAGTCAATGGGAGGCCTAGTGCATCAGAAGTTCTTCAGTGACTGCACCCGGCATGCAGGGAGCCTTGGAAAAGACAAGAGGAGTCCTGGAATGTCTCCTAGGCAGCACTTGGGCTCACTTCATCTGTTGAGGTTTATTTCATGTCAAGCAAGCAGCTACATTGAGCACTGGCCCTTTAGTGGTCTGAAGGGCTCCAGGCATAGTGGGGAGATGTAATACTAGAATGGACCAAAAAGCATCAAGTCTTGGGTCCTCTCTGGAAATGCATCTAACCCAATTGGGTAGCCAGAACTTTGCCCCATCTCTTGTCCAGGCTACATTGTTTACATGATATAATAATGAACAATGTGATGTTGGCGTTTAAAATATCAGATACTTCACATTGTTACTGGGCAGTGTTTATTTTTTATGTTCTGAATAACATATGTTGAAGTAATTCTTTTTGTTTGTCATTTCAGCTATGAAGTCTTACATTCCATTTTTCATTCTTCTTTGGAGTGCTGTCGGAATCTCAAGGGCTGCCAAAATTGTTATTGTGCCGCCAATTATGTTTGAAAGCCATCTGTATATTTTCAAGACCCTGGCCTCAGCCTTGCACGAGCAAGGCCACCAAACAGTTTTCCTTCTGTCTGAGGGCAGAGACATCCCTCCATCTAATCACTATAGACTGCAGCGTTACCCAGGAATCTTTAATACCAGCACCTCAGATGAGTTTCTTCAATCCAAAATGAGGAGTATCTTTTCTGGGAGACTAACAGCCCTGGAACTGTTTGACATTCTGGAACACTATTCCAAGAATTGTGACATGATTGTAGGCAACAAGAAGCTCCTGCATGCCCTGAAACAGGAAAAATTTGACCTGCTGCTAGTGGATCCTAATGAAATGTGTGGATTTGTTATTGCTCATCTTTTAGGGATTAAATACGCGGTTTTTTCCACTGGACTCTGGTATCCAGCAGAAGTAGGTGCTCCATCACCTTTAGCGTATGTTCCAGAATTTAATTCACTTCTCACAGATCATATGAACTTGCTAGAGAGGCTTAAGAACACTGTTGTATACCTGGTTTCAAGATTTGGAGTCAACTTTTTGGTTCTGCCAAAATACGAAAGGATAATGCAGAAGTACAATGTACAGCCAGCAAGGTCCATGTATGACTTGGTTCATGATTCTAGCCTGTGGATGCTGTGTACTGATGTAGCACTAGAGTTTCCAAGACCCACCCTTCCAAATGTTGTGTATGTGGGAGGAATCCTTACCAGACCAGCCAATCCTCTACCAGAAGTAAGGTTTGCAGAGTTTTTTTGTTTTTGTTTTTTACCTTTATGTATGATGATTTTGTACAACTACTGTTTCATACTCTGTTTTTAAACTATTTTTCTGTGGCTTCTCAAGATCACAGGACGGGTGTATTTTATAATAAGGTTTCATATGCTCACTTATTTCTAGGACTAGTGCACAGATTGCTAGACTTTTTCAGCCTGAGGGCTGCATTCAAGGTTAGCCAACCCTTTTAAGAATTGCATAGGCGGCACATACAAATAGCACACATACAGCACATGCACACACACAAATTTACTGGTACACAGTGTTCCATTTTTACATTCTGAGCATGATTTAAATTCACTGACTTGGAAGTAATTGCATTGCTTTTCTAGAATCAGGTCTGTGAAACCAGTTCTAGATGAAAGCCAACAGCTTTAAGTTAAGAAAAAGCTAAGCAACTATTTTAATTATCTGGAAGAGGCAAGTTGTAGTTGCTTAAGTTAATATTGCAGAGGACCTTTTCAGTAGTGGTGCCCACCCTGTGGAACACCCTCCGACCCTCAAAGAGATAAACAACTATCTGACTTTTAGAAGACATCTGAAGGCAGCCCTGTTCAGGGAAGTTTTAAATGTGTGACATTTTAATGTATTTTTAATCCTTGTAGGAAGCCGCCCAGTCGGATGGGTGGGGTACTAATTATTATTATTATTATACAGATGCCTACTTCTGATGTAGATGGAATACTTCTGACTCTACAAAGTTGCTAATTCTTTTTGGTACTTATTTTTAATTAAGGAATTATGAAAGTGGTAAGGCATTATGTCAATAAACAAGGGCAGATAACACCTAAATTATTTAGTCATAATGAATTTTAGTCTGCAGGTTATTAGGCAAGAAATTTGGAACAAATTTATCTATCTGTAGTTGTATCAGATAACATACTTGTGACGGTTCTTAATCTCCTAAGTGAGAAACCAGCCAACATCAAGGTATACAGCAGAAATGTGCAATCTTGTCTCTGAGGCTGCAGATGGCAGAGCCTGGTGGATTGGGGACTGCATAGATAGAAATGCATGCACACAGGCAGACAGAGTGCACAAAATGCCTATTTCCGTTCTGATTAGCAGCAAAGGAACAGGGATATTTTCTCCGCTACCCAGCTGATGGCTCACTGGCTGGGTAGTGGGGAAAGGTGGGCATGGCTTCCCAAGGCTTTGTAGAGCATGCAGCAGCAGCAGCAGCAGGGTTTCGATAGCCTACATATGGTAGACAGTGAGTCTATGACAGAGTAGTGATTTGAATGTCACTACATAGGCGCCGACTCCATGGGGCTTGAGGGGGCCGGAGCCCCCTCAAAAATTTGTTTGGGGGGGCTCTGCCCCCCCAATAATCTCCGGCGCCCCTCCAGCAGAGCGCCATCGCCGCCCCTCCCCCAGCCCAAAATGCACAGGGTCGGGCTGCATGCCTCCTGCCCTCCCTCCCGAGCAAAAGCTCCACCCAATTTCCGCTCCGGAGCTGATTAATAGGCGCAGCACGCTCTCCCCTATTCGCTCACGAGGAGGCGGCACCACTTTATTTGCATATTCATGAGCTTATTTATTATTCATGAGCTTTCCCGGGCCCCCCCAATATTTTTTATAAGTCCGCGTCCCTGATGTCACAGTCCACAGTTACTTTAGCTGTACACAAGGGTTTGCATGCTCCCAAATGGTCTTGAGGTTTTTGAACTAAAGAATTCAACATCTTAAATTCCCAAAAGGGTTTGAGAACTAATTCGAGTTGGTTTAGGCTTGCAAAAACATTTTCAAGGGGCTATCCTGTCCTGTTCTGTTCATTGTACACACTCCTCTTCTCTCCCCACTCTGAATGATTCTTCATTGTGCCCCCCACCCCACCCGCCAATATGCCTTTCCTCTTTCTCATGTGTACTTTATTCCTTTCTCCATCCCATCTGAATGGCAGCTGCTGGTCTTCTGCCCTCTGATTCTTCAGGTATTAGTGATGGTTTCCCACTGCGTATTTTGTTCCAATTTTATCTTGGGGAAGTTTTGTTCTTTGGTAATACTGCTCTTTAGGGAGAGTTTTGGGTTTTGTGACTATGTAATGCATTGCACCCTTTATCTCTTGAGAATCCTGATTTAAACATTTAGTGCTAGTATAATCTGTGGAACCCAGAGTAAATAGGAATACTCTTGTAGATAATTCTCACAATTCTCATTATTTATTTATCTTTTATTTCATAAAGTTTATACCCTCCTTAATTGTAGAAAAAAACTCAAAGCAGGTTATGAAAAAGATAAAAGAATAAAATTATCACCAAAAAAATTACACCCATAATTTGAAACATGTGGAAAGTTAAAACCACAGCAGATTAGACTAAAACAAATTAACAAATTTGTTACTAACAAATTCATACTAACTTTCTAAGCATCTGGGTAGGCTTGTCTAAATAAGAGTGTTTCCAGCAGGCACCAAAATAGAAAGTTAAAATTATGATTAGGAAAAGTAGAAAAGAGGCATAAAGAATGAAGGAAAATGCAGCCACCCAAATCTAAAAGACTATAATCCTATCTCTACGTACATGGGAGTAAGCCTCATTGAACTTAGTCATAGAAAGAGTATCAGTGTGTTCAGCATTACTCTCAGTATCAACTCACTCATTTTTTAATAGGATATTTTGATATGAAACATTTTAGTTGAATAATCTTTCTGCATATGCATAAAATGCTATTTTTGTTCAGTTTATGTAATATGTAGAATTGCTCAAATTTGTTCTGTACGTGATGGTTGTTCTGTTCGTCTTGCCTTCTGAATTAAGTACAGTAGTCAATTTTCAGTGGGGGTTTTTCCTTTAAAAATTGCATGTTATGAATGCAAGCCTAATGAAATCACACACACATACATTTGTGCTGTAACTTTATGTGCATTTGCACTCATGTGAATTGGTGACCTGTAAGAGGGAAAGTGGTGTAAACTGAAAACTGACAAATCTCCGCGCTTTCTCAAAGTCTGGAAGTCATGAACTGAGGATTGAAGCATTACTTGCCAGTAGTGCATATGAGTATGTATGCACCTGCGGACGAAGTCCAGCTTAGGCGTGAGAGACTCTCTCTTGTTTCCTTCTTCATTCTCCTTGTATGAAAGAAGAGTAATTTTAAGATAGCAGCTGTCTCCCAGAAAAAGTTTTCAGGAAGGAACAGAAAGTACCACTTCTTTCCTCTCAAGAAAACGTGGTAAGAAAGGAGAAAGTGCTTCCTCTCTCCCCCTGTTTATGCATTTATAGGACGTTGCAGTAGTGACAAGCTACTTGTATGTTCTGCAAAATGGCAAATATCTCTCCATTCCCTGAGACCTCTGCAAATGCAAAGGGCTTGGACTTTAGAGAAGGTGTCAGTAGTGACCACAAATAATGAGTTTTGATAGGAAGCAAAGTGAAAATTTGCGGTGTTCTGTGGATTAAATGAGCACTATCACTTTGCAAAGAAGATTAGATTATTTTGCAACCTTTCATAATGCTTTCAGCTTGGTAAAAACTGCCTTGCCAAACATTTTTGCATAAATAAAGGTGTGAGTTTTATGCAAATAAATCTATTCAGATGCCTATTTATGTTGTTTATCACTGCAATTAAACTTGTAAAAATGTTTGGAAGATGCCTGTTCTGAGTTTCTTCTACAGAATTATACTTAAATAACATAGTTACAGGTAGGTAGCCATGTTGGTCTGCCGTAGTCGAAACAAACAAACAAAATCCTTCCAGCAGCACCTTAGAGACCAACTAAGTTTGTTATTGTTATCAATAACAAACTTAGTTGGTCTCTAAGGTGCTACTGGAAGGATTTTTAATTATTATTAAATAACATAGTGAGGGTGCAGGAAGCAGCTCTTCATAACCTAAAAAAAAATGCAGTATATATTAGGCTTTTGACTTTTCCCATTTGCAAACACCGGTCATAATTTCCTTTATTCCTTCTTTCTCTGTCCTTAAGAAATGTGAAATGTTTCTTGTTGGATAGTCAGTTTTTCTTTTTCTCAAAAGTCCTGGTGATTAGGTTATCTGGTAGAATTTCATAGATGGAAGTTCATAGATGGAAAGCGTTTATAGGGATAATGAGAACTGTCTTTTACTGAGCCAGGCTCCGTTTTCTCTTAGTCAGTATTGTGTACCCTGATTGGAAATGGCTTTTCCAAATGGGGCCTTTCCTACTTGGAGATGCTGTGGATTGAACCTGAGATCTTTTGCAAGGAAAGCATGTGTGCTCTGCCACTGATCTACAGCCATTCTGCCCACCCCATTGCAGCTCAGGGAGAATAAGTTGTAATGTTTAATTACAATTAAAATGTAATTTTAATTTTTATTGTTGTATCGTGAACAATAATTTAAGAACCTGTAGTTCATTCCTCCCTGACTTTAAACTAATCTCCTACATTTCTAAGGGGAGGAGCTCTTACTATTGTATCACTGCTTTGAATGAAATGCATATTTCATATTGGTAGTGATGCTTCTTTTGAGCTAAGAACTGCCAGTTTTAGGTAGAGAATGCGACAGAATGCTCCCCCAAATAAGAAGCTATTTGCATGTAGAAAAATGAATGTTGGGGATTCAAGTAGGGATTTCTATTACCAGTGAACAATACAATTCTGAGTAGTTTTGGAATTAGTTTTACCGCATGAAGAGCCACTGATCTGTATTTGGCTCAATTCATGCAAATTTAAAGCAATGATATGAAATTTGGAAATATTGCCCAAACTATTGTGAATTGGTTTTCAGGTGTTTGTGAATTAATCCTTGATCTAATTTCACTAGCTGCTGGTGTTTAGAATTTAGGCAGTCAGGTTTCTTTTTCCGCTGATAGTTTGTACTTCTAACAGCTATACAGTGGTCCCTCGGGTTAAGAACTTAATTTGTTCTGGAGGTCCATTCTTAACCTGAAACTGTTCTTAACCTGAAGTACAATTTCTGTTCTCATCCTGAAGCAAAGTTCTTAACCCGAGGTAATATTTCTGGGTAACCTGAAGTGTCTGTAACCCGAGGTATCACTGTAGTAGATTTGGGACACACTGTGCAGAGGTTAGCAGGGAGGAGGCTGCGCTGTCCTACACCTCTCTCCTTGCTTTCTCCAGCAATGGTGGCCTTACAGTTAGAGGCTGACCCAGAAATGTGAAGTGAAGGGAGCAAGGAAGGAGGGGGTTAGCTCACTTCTCCTTTGAGAGCACTGTGAATTGGAGTGGCACTTGCTGTTGCTTCTGGCAGGTACAGTATGTGCATGAGAGCTCTAAATATGAATAGAGGACATCAGTAGTTGGAAGACATTGAAACAGCCATTTTCAGATAAATTCTGTATCTCAGCTCAGAGTTGTGTTTTCGTGCATTGCTTCCACTGTCAACTATAACTAGCAATGTGGAAAGTCACTCATAAACACTTTTTAAAAAGAAGTACTTTCTCCTCCCCGCCCCCCAAAGAGGTAAGTCTAGATTGCATTTTTGACAGTGTCAGACCTAGTTCAAGGAGGTGTTTCTTAAAATTGGTTATACTCCATATTGATGCTAGGACTATGGCTGAAGGAGGCTAGATATTTGGATTAAAGCAAAATGTGGGGAAACTTTTCATAGAGGTGCTGATAAAGTTCTCCAGGCATGGGCGCCTAACACAGGATTTTACGAGCTCTCTGAGGCTCATCTTAAAAGGGAGGTGAGCTTTATGAACTGCAAAATTATTTTCTATCAGATTAAGAGATTCCTAGTTTATTCACCCAGTGATTTCCCAAACCCATTCCCATCCTTCTATTTAAATTACATTTAACGCGGTGCCTAGACAGGAGCACTAGTGATGATTAGCCGGAACGTAATGAATGATATGTTGTATTAAGGAGAGAGGTAAGGACCCCCCCCCCATTTTTTCTGGTGTACTGCTAGCATGCGGTTGAAGCCACTGTGCCCTTCCATCCTATCACTTGAGCAGTTTGCCAGAGGGAATGGAAGAAGTGATCTGATTCCCCTTTTTACCTTTAGTTTATCTCTGACATTGCTTCCTGACAAGAGTGACTATAAATGGAAAGGGTTGCGGGGCTGGTGATTTATTAATTTATTGTAAAAAAAACACCTCAAAGCGGTTTTCAAAAAGACAAAACAATAAAATGCAGAATAGTTGAATGATTTCCAAAGTTAGATTGCTTTGAAAAATTAGCTTCTTATTGGTGCAGTATTAAGAACTGTGAGGTTGTTACTTCAGACAGTGCCAGGATTATTATTTTTATATTTTCTGTTTCTTATATGCTTTCCTGATCATGGGTTTTCTATTTGGAAATGGACGCGCACATGTTTCTAAGATTTGTAATATAAGAAGAAGTAGACTATTTGTTAGACCCTAATTTTGAGAGCACATTCTTCTAAGATAAAAGTTGTAGCAGCAACATGTACCATCATTTGAAAAAGCTTTGAAACTCCATTGCTCATACAAATGTTGCAGACATTGGATAGACTTAGTATATATTCTCAGACCGATTTAAGAATTATTTTTATAGATTTATGTGAAACGTTGCATCTAAAAATTATTATTTTTAAGCAAATGCATTCTCTTAGAATATCCTCCACTGATTTTCCAGAAAGCATTTATGATGGGGTAAAAGCTTTTTAAATGTAGCCTTTTATATAGTATTTGTAACAAAACTTCAATAAACTTAATTTTACCTACTAATAAGGTAGCTCAACTTTCAGGTTTTTTCTAAATAATTATTTTATAAACTATGTATTCATGGCTTGTACAGTAACATCAAGATATATTTTTGTGAATTGATGATTGCTCACAAAAGTCTTGGGCAAATAGGCACTGATGCTTCTGCATATTTGATTCCAACAGCTGAACAGGGAGAGAGCTGCAGACACTGAAACCAAGTTATGTTTGTATTTATGTGCTTTGTTTATCTGAAACAAAGCTCAGTATTAGGCACCACTGGTTACTGCCAGCTGGGACCTCACACTTATAGGCACAGCTGTGCAGAATAGCTAGCTAGAAAAACCAAAGAGAACAAAGATCACACAGTACTGTAAATACAATACCATATCTGTCTGATATCTTGTATTTTTTATATAAATACTAAAATGGTTAAAGCAAAACTGCAGGGAGCACTTTAGTAGTGCTAATTCACACGCTTGAAACCCTCTCCTAAAGTGTATGACCTTCCATAAGAATATGAATTCATGTGATTTGACATAATGTTTTGTCCTTACAACAGTTCCCTAAATGGAACCTGATTTTTTGGAAATATAGCTGAAGTTTAGGTTTAAAATATAGCTAATACTCATTTCCAGATTAGAACCTGCTCTAAAGAAAGATCTCTGTATGCAGAGTGGTACATGTTTCTGTTTTGTTAGTGAAATGTTATCAGTGTTAGGAGGCATGTCCGCTAATCAACTTAACTCAGTTCCATTGCTGATAGGGATAACATATAGTTTGATATGATTCTTACCTTAGAACAATATTCTGGATTTTAATTCAAATGACTTTGATGGAACTTTTGACCAGGGCAACATCCACATTTCCCTTCTTTTCCTTCTTTGTGGTACCTTTTCAAATCCAGTTCAGATTTATGAGACCAGTTCTGATGGGCATGGTTGAAACAAAAATGTCAGGTAGGTAATAGAGATGTAAAAATGCCAATAACTAGGCCTTTGGTTGATCTGTTTGACATCCTATAGCCTTTCAAAATGTGGCTCTTTTCGGTGTGTGTGTTATTGGGTTGTTGTTTTTATTCTGATTATATATGTTGTGATCTTTTCTGTGAACCACCCTGAGACCTCGGGGTATAGGGTGTTATATAAACTCAATAAATCAATATTAATAATAATAAGGCATGAAAAGGAATATAAGAGTTGCCTTCATACTGCCCTGGGCATTCTGAAGTGAAGACTAAAATAAAGATCAAAGGCCTGCAGCCAAAGATTTGACTGAGAAGTTCTATCAGTATATGAAATTGAGTCCCCATTAGGAACAGTCACTTCTTAGGTTTCCCTGGGCCCAGCCACCAGCCTACAAAATTTCCCTTGCAGGGAGGTGGGGTTTGGGATGGGTTGATTGGGTGGAGGAACTTGTAAGGCCACAGTTCACCTCCAGTCTTCACAGGAGCAAGTTGCCCACTTGAAGCTTTCCACAGTGCTGCCCTGAATCATGAGCACATGCTATAGGCATTCAGAATACCTAGCCTTGTAGTACTGTTAGAGAAAGATGAGCATGTGCCAGTCAGTTCTGCCTTCTAGCTGTTGTCATACATGTCCTGTTGGTTACAACGCTTCACTCACATAAGTCCAATACATTTTAGATGGCCCTCACCTGTGATTTTACAATTGGAGTTTTTTATATAGTGCTTCGGCTGTGTAAGGTGCTTTGCAGAGTGCAGGAGGGCAGTTCCTGCCCTGTAATTTGACACAGGGGGGAGTGCTAAGGAATGGCAAGTTGGTGGAACAGGAGAAGCAAATGTCATTTGAAGGCATGTACAGGGAAATCAGAATGAGGAGAGGAGGATGTAAGGCTGTGGAGGACTTTCAGCATAAGAACAAGAAATTTGTGCTGGATTCAGGAGTGGGCAGGAAGCCAGTATAGAGATTTGAAAAGGGGCAGAACAGGCATCATGGCTAGTATCCATGAAAGAGGTGAATGGTTTTGTCTGTAAAGTGCTGGGGAGAACTGAGAAGCCTCCAACGAAAGATCATAAAAGCAAATATTGTAGAATTTAGTTCAAGAGCTGACTGTAATATCAACTGGAGTTTTCACCAAGGGAATAGAGAGGAAGGGCCAAATTTTTGCCATGCTGTAAACACAGAAGCATTGTGACTTCACAGCAAAATATAGGGGAGAAAGGAGACAGATAAAGGGTTTGTGCCTATACCGCAGGGTGACAGGAGACATTGTCGACTAATAAGTAGAAAGTACAATGAGAGAAGGGCTTGGGTGGAAAAACCAGAAATTCAGAGTTGGCTATGCTAAGACATTGAAGCATCCGAGGAGAAATATCAGGTGGGGATACAGAAGTGAATGAAGGGGTAAAAGTATCAGGTAGAGAGATGTGAAACTGGATATTGTCACAGAGACAGTGTGTGAAGAGAGAATGGCCAAGAACATATGGCTCTCCAGTGGAGAGAAGAAGCACTTCCTCTGTGGAAATACTGAAGGAATAAGGTTGGAGTGGAATCAGCTTAGGATAAAGTCATGGCTGAGGAAATCAAGTGTATGGAAGGCAGCAGTGAATTGAAGATGGATGAGACAGAGGCATTCTGATGTGTAAGTGATTTTAATGAGGGTGATTTCAGTGACCTGCAGAGGGTGGAAGCCAGACTGGAGATAGTCCAGATCCAGTAGATTGAAGAAGACATGCTAGGCCAAACAACAGTTTCTTGAGGAAAGGGGGTGGGGACTGTTTTTGAATACTGCAGGAAACAAGCAAGAAGGGGTTGATAATATGACAAAGAGGAAGAATAGCAGTGCGGGGGCGGGGTGGGGTGTATACAATTTGGAGTTGGTAGGAAAAGAATAAAAGGTGCATATGGAAGGGTTAGATGAGGACACTAGTCAATTCAAAGGAGATGGGGATGTTGCAGGAGGTGTAGGAATATGGAAACCTCAAAGATTCCTATCCTTAAATTAGAAAATATGTTGACTTCACCAAGGGCTTGTGAAAATTCTAGGACCAAAAAACCCCCAATCTGTCTCAGATGAAGTGTCAGTCAGTAAGTGAAAAACATTCTGTAACTTTCAGATGTTTGGGTTCTTTTAGCATTCTTTTATTCTTGGTTACTGATTTACCTCAAAAGGTCTTTCCTTGTGTGATGCGCTAATCTTTGCTACTGAATAAAGTAAATAAAGTTTACATTCTGCAAGCATATAATCAATCACCTCCTCTACTGGAATTACCCCAAAGGCAGTTTCAAGAATGTACAGTATTGTTGCATCGGATCTCCCATGAGTGATTTGGCTGACTTTGTGCTGGAATATGAGAGGCAAAGTTCTTGAGGTTTTCCAATTACATGTAAAAATGTGTGGGCCTTGTATTATTCTAGTGATTGTAATATTCTGGATTATATTTGTACTATTTTAAAAAACTTTCTGCTCAGAGTGCTGGGAATTTGAAAGTCTTCAGGAACAATCTATGTAAATTTGTATTACCTGCCAAGTTCAGGCTGTAGATGAAAAGCTAAGAGAGAGTTGCTTGCCTAGTGCTTCCAATTAACAACGGCTAAGGCCTTCTGGGTCATAGCTCATGTATTTCACTGTCCTGCCACATCAATCCACAAGATGGCCAACACTGCAAGACTTAGAGGTTGCAATCATACATATGGCCAAGAGTAGCAGTCCCTGCTATGACTGCATCTCCCTCAAGACTTCTTCAGCCAGGCACCAGGGGTGCCAATCGCCATGGTGTAGTGCACGCACACCATTTGAATGGCAATGCCCCTAAACTTGGGTGGGTGGGGCTTCTCCCTCAAATATTTTATGGGGGAGGGCTGAAGAGCCCTCCCATAGGAGTTGGCTCCTATGGCCAAGCATGTGTCTCTTGGCCCCCATCTTTGCAAACTGCCAACCTGCTTGCTTTCCCTGTAAAAAAGTGCTGCTTCCTCTTTCAGCTGGGGAAAAGGTGGAGAGGAAAAGTGATTGATCCTGAATTGCTTGGCGATTGAGTCATCATTTGACCACAGCTGAGACATTCTTAGCTCAATTTACACTCTCCTTATGAAACAGGTCATTTTTTAAAAAACTTTTTTTTACAGTTACAGACAATAAACTGTGATTCAGCAGTTGAATCCATTCCTGAAAGTCATAGTGGTATTTGCATGTTAGAAATGACTTTTGGAACTGCAAGACTCATTTGATTATTAAAAGATAGATTAAGACATATGGCTTTTGAATTAAGTTCTTTAGGCACAATCTATACATTACCCTGCATACCAAGATAGTGTATGAATCCTTGGTGCAACTGATCAGCCCCAGGAAGATGCTCAGGTGTCCGGTGTGTATGCCAGTTTGTGGTTCCATTTCCACCTTAGTCATGGGCAGCAATAGGAGAGCCTCAAAAAAGTCTAGTTTGCTCATGGTTTTGATTGTGCAGGATCCTCCTGACTTATGGGATGAGGAGGAAGGACTTAACTAGTGACATGCTCAGGCTACTTGATTACTTCCTCCTTTTATCCCATCCTTGACTCCCTAAATATGGGGTGCCCTGTAGGGGGGGTGATGGAAGTCTCTTTCCCTTTGAGTATCTAGTAATTCCATGGGCTGGGTTTCAATTCTGCACTTGTTGCATTTGTGCTTTCTGGATTGTACTCACAGTTGTTGTTTTTAATTAATGAAATAATGAATCTTCAGCAAAACTGCATTTATCGTATGGATTTGTTTTGACACTGTTTGATGATAAGGGAGCATTTCCCTTTGTGGCATGGTGTTTGCTAGCCATGACAGCAAGCTTTTTATTTTCTCAGGATCTCCAAACATGGGTGGATGGTGCTAATGAAAAAGGCTTTGTCCTTGTTTCATTTGGAGCAGGAGTCAAATACTTGTCAGAAGATATAGCACATAAATTGGCCCATGCTCTGGCAAGACTTCCTCAACGAGTTATTTGGAGGTATGTATCATAGCACAATAGCTTTGTCAATAGGTTTAAAACATTTATGGATATCCAGGACCAATCCAGGCTACATAAACACCATGCATTTAAAGCATATTGAAAGCGCATTTCTCATTCAAAGAATTCTGGGAATTGTAGTTTGTTTATGGTTATAGAATTTGTGGTTCTGTGAAGGGTAAATTGCACCTCCCTGCTTTTTTTTGTGGGGTGGGGATGTGCTTTGAATGGATGGTGTTTATGCAGCCCAAGTCTTGTCTAGGAGAGTGCAATACAGGCAGCAAAAAATACAAAGGAGTGGCACTATCTATTCCAGGTGCATTCACCCACCTTCCTGTACTACCTGCCCACAGAACTTTTAAGTTGCAGTTCACAACAGGTGGGAAAGAAGTGTAGGCTAAGAAAATAACTCTTAAGGTCCAAATCAAGGGGGGGGGGTGTCTAAAAATGTATTGCAAATATTACATAGTTGTTTAATTTGAATTTTAACAGTCTTATTTATCATCAGTAAGTTACATTGCATGACCTTTCTTGAACTGAAAACTGATCTGATGTATTTGGCTTTTAGCCTATTTGTGAAACTTTTAAAATCCATCACCAGTGTCCCTCATTTCGTGCACCTGATTTTTTGCCCTTGTCCTAACCCAGGGGCAGAGAACTCCACCCTCCCATGGGCCATGTTAAACAAGTGGCCTGCCCCAGTCCTGCCAATCAGATGTTTGTGGTGCTTGCAGTGAGCCACTTTGAAACCCTGACAATGAGCTGATGCTTCAAAGCGCCATGCACAGCTATCTGCAAACCACCAGTCAGTGGATCTTCAGGGCTTCCAAAGAGCCAGAAGGTCTTTGTGGGCACCATCAACCAGCTGATTGTCAGTGCCTGCAACTCCCAGCTTTTGGTCCAGCCACAACTTTAGCCACCCTACACTTCATAATATGTATTTATTTCCTAAGATTTATGTACCACTCAAAGCGGTTTACAAAAAAGATAAAACAGTAAAATTATCACTAGAAAATTTACAAAATTACAGAAAGTTAAAAACCACAATGGAAGAGAGTAAAACAAATTAAAACTCATACAAACTTTCTAAGCATCTGTGTAGGTTTGTCTAAATAAGAATATCTTCAGGCACCAAAAAGAATACAGTGAAGGCACCTGCCTAATACCAGTAGGCAGGAAGTTCCAAAGTTTTGGTGCTTCCACAATAAATGATTGACTTCTTACACATGCGGTGCAGGTATTATGTGGCAACTATAAAAAGCCTGTTCCTCCAACTGAAGCAGCTGATTGGGTACATATGGGGAAAGGGGATCTCATGGGTAAACTGGTGTCAAGTTGTTAAGGGCATTGTATACTAATGGTAACACCTTGAACTCAGCCCTTGGAGTACATCGGCAAGCAGTCCAGACCTCTGAACACAGGTGTTTACATGCTGAGAAGGCTGCAACATATATGATGCCAGGTATAGGACAGGTGTGTTTCACTTGGCCAAAACAGTCTCTTGGGTAGCCCTGGCAGGTTTATTTTGGCCTGAGGTCTAGAAATTGCCTACCCTTGTCCTAACACATAAGCTACGTGTTTCTATTTTTAATGAATTGCATACTGGATTTTAAATCCTTTGATTTGCAAGACATTTGCTCAGTAGAAAAGGAACTAGCAAATTGTTCTATAGATCTTCCTTAGAATGCATTTTGAAACTGGTTTCTTCTCTCTGTGTTAGGTATTCGGGGAAGAAACCTAGGAACTTGGGTAACAATACAAAACTCATAGAATGGTTACCACAGAATGACTTACTGGGTAAGTAGAATTGGAAGTGATGTTTGGTTCTCTCTGCTCTTAAACACTAAAATCCCATTGTATCTTATTTGTATAATACATTGGATTTCTAGATTTGGTATTTATTATTAAAAACCAGGGTTCTGATAACTCAAATAGTGTTTCGGAAAAATATGTCCACTTTCTGTATTCACTTTTGGTTGTGAATATGGTTTTAGTTGTTTATTATTTATTATGTCAGTATACCACCTTTTCCTCCAGGGAGATCAAGGTGGTATATGTGCTTCTCCGCCTCCCCAGTTTATCCTAGCAATAACAGCCTTGTGAGGTAGTGACTGCCCCAGGGTCGCCCAGTGGGTTTCATGACTTGAGTGGGGATTTGAACCCTGGTCCCCCAGGTCTTAGTCCAACACACTAACCACTACACCACACTGGCTCTTTTCTTTGCACTACTAAAGTTATACTTCTGTGCTTAGTGGTACATCAGCTATATTATCACTAATAATGTAGCATTTAAGGGAGATTGCTTCTCTTGGCAGTATATATGTTTGAAAAGTGAAGCCGTTGATGTTTTTATTGCCCACACTTTGAAGCATGAAGGCAGAATTTGGATCTCATGTGTAGTTCGAAAAGTGGCTTGGCAAGCAATAGCTTGTTTCTGTGTTCTGCAGCCATGGCAACAACACTTCCACATGCACATGTCACCTGCAATGAAAATGCACTTTTCCAAGGGAGATAGGAAGTCCTCTTATTCCCATTCTAAGTTTATGCAAATGCCTATTTATTAAATACATAGATACGGTATTTTATGATAAGTTAAAGCTAACATGAAACGTTTTCTTCCCTACACCTTGCCTCTTGCCGCTTTAGGTCACTCTAAGATTAAGGCCTTCCTGAGTCATGGTGGTCTGAACAGCATTTTTGAAACCATGTACCACGGTGTACCTGTGGTGGGAATTCCTCTTTTCGGAGATCATTATGACACTATGACCCGAGTGCAGGCCAAAGGCATGGGAATATTACTAAACTGGAAGACTATTACTGAGGATGAATTATATAAAGCACTAGTGAAAGTTATTAATGATCCCAGGTAAGATTCCTTTGCTAAGCTTCCACTAACGTGGAAAAACAAGTCTATAAAGTAGTTATAGTAGCCATATGCAACTGCCCACTGAGTTTTAATGGTTGATATTTTATAGATATTTATGATTGTGTTGTATAATATCAGATGTATTTTGTTGTATATTATATAGTTCCCTGGGCTCCTTTGAAGGAAGGGCAAAACAGAAATGTAACAATATAATAAATAGATTTCATAGATTCACCTCCAGAAAATTACATTCAAAGGTGATGAAGCAATTAATTTCTGGAATTGCATAAATGCAGTATGCTGAATTAGTTCTGTTTTTCCACTCCACAGCTACAGACAAAGGGCCCAGAAGCTGTCTGAAATTCATAAAGACCAACCAGGTCATCCTGTTGATCGAACAGTCTACTGGATTAATTACATCCTTCGTCATAATGGAGCACAGCATCTACGTGCTGCTGTCTTCACAGTCTCTTTATATCAGTATTTCTTATTGGATATTGCCTTTATTGTACTGCTTGGTACTGCCTTACTCTGCTACGTTTTGGTCAGGATAGCAAAATTTATCCGCAAGCAAAGCAAACATCTTTGGTCCACTGATGAACATACTACCATTAATGGACATTACCAAAATGGGATACCAAATGGCAAGTATAGAAGAAATGGCCACATTAAACATGAAAAAAAGGTGAAATGAGCCAACTACCCAATGTACATTAGCAGCGAATCAGTTCTATAATTGAATTTTATAGCTGTAACTTAGTCTAACACCTACTTAAAGCAAAACAATAAACAGTTCTAACGCTCCCCTACAGTATGTAATCTTATGCGATTAAATTCTGCAGAACTAAGGAAAATCTTAAGAAAAATGAAGCACAACCTAAAATGCAAAATGTATTTTATTCTTAATACTGATGCAAAAAGGTTATTCTGGCACTGAAGTTTTTTTAGAAGCCTTAATTCTCTGAAGTAATTCAATAAGTATATTTATGACTTCTCCATTTGTGAATCTACATGTGTGCGTCCCAGATAAGGAAAGGTTCACTCTTACTTGGCAACTATTCTTCCTTTTTTTCATATATTCATTTACATTTTTCCAGAGAGAACTTGGTTTTGATTCCTTGAAGTTTCACTATGTTATCTGGCAATGATGTTAAAGTCATCTTTCCTGGTGTTTGGTATATAGCAGTGAACAAACTGCAGAATCATAATGCAGCCATATAAATCATATTCTTAAACGGCGCTGAAGAATATGATAACAAAACACTAATTTTGATATACTTCTTAACTCTTCCTTTCTCTTCCATTTCTTTAGAGAAAAGGAAATTGCACAAGAGTACCGTAAGCTGTAATTTTATATTTATGTATATTTTATCTTCCTTCTTCACTTTCCACTTATCCATTAATTTATGCCATTGTAAGGGTGTTGTTTTTTATTTTGATAATTACAAGGGCTGTGTGGATAGATTAGATAGATTTAGAAAAACAAATGAAGCAGAGGGGAAAGAAAATCTGCCCCAGGCTCTTTGGAAAAGGTCTTGCCATGTCCCTTGAGCAATGCAGAATCAAACCACCATTGGGATTTGTTACAAAGTTGAATGTCTTTGCTTTTATATTATTGCAATTAAGTTCCCCACTCGCACCCCAGAGCCACGGCGGTTCTGAGGTTCACTGTCAATAGTTCTGTCTGTGTTCCTTCTGCTGGTCTGGGCCACACAATCCATGTTACATAGTTGCCAACATCAATTCTCTGAATAAATTGGAGGCTATCCTTTTTGTCAGTTACTGCTGTCTTTGTAGAGGTTTGATATCATGCATGACATTGAACCTAGGAAACCTAGTTGGAATGTTTGTCTCTGCCCACGCCCATAGCTGCCCTTCTGCACAACACTTTCAATCACTGTAGCCGATACCAGACTTTTCTGGCTTTAAACAGAGAATGGGAACATAGGGCGTTGAGCAAATATCAGGACGGTCCTATTGAACCAGTGTTGGCAACTATGAGTTTATTAACTTCCATGTCATTCTGTTTACTTGGAATTTGCACTGCACATGTTGTGAGTGTCCGCTGTATTTATTTGCAGTTTGAAATCCCATGTCTTAACAGCGGGGGGCGGGAAGTCTCTACTGAGTGTTGTTCACTAACATGGGAAGAGTTCTGAACAAAACAGAATGCTAAATATCATCTTCATACACAGTGACATGGCATTCCATTATCATCCCATCAGGAGCCTCTATCTTGTAGCAATAAAGTAGCATTGCAAATGTGCTTCTAATATTCAGTACAGGACGGTTGTACTGCCTTTCCAAATACTTGAAGAAAAAATGATATTATCAATAAGTCTGTTAGCTTTATCTTTTTACAATCCTATCAATATGTGGCAACTTAAAGGAACACAAAGAGGCAATGAGTGTTGGGAAAGTGACAGGACCTAGAGTGTATGAATGAGTTGGTTTTAATGTTTTTCTTATTGATGGTACACAAGCACTGACCGGATGATTAAGAATAATTTAATCTCCACTGTGATACAACTTAAGCAATAAACATGGATTTAATATAGAAACAAATGGTTGGAAGCACATCTTTATTCAAACACACTTGTCTGTTTATGTGTATACCTAACAGCTATACCCTTTGTGTGCATGGCTAATATCTGTTAGGTTTTGTATTCTTGCGTGCGTATGTTCTGTATATACACTCAGTCACATGTTACATAACACAATTGAAAAGAACAAATACTCTAATTTCCTCATGCCTTTGGTCCACTGTCAGTTTAATAAAACGGGCTCACTTAAGTCTGCAACATCGCGTTCTAAATTACCTAGTACAGTGCAGTTTTTCATCATACGGAAATTCTTGGACGTTGCTCACTGTGTGAAAAATAAAGCAAGAAAAGAATCAGCATGTTACCAATATTGCAGTTATTTAGATTGATGAATAGCTAATTTCCACAAAATCTTCCAGGTATCTCTATCTTGTACCTAGTTTGTATGCTCCCTAACATACCTGACACTTTTTATTCTAGATATGTTTGTAGACCAGACCATTCGAGATATGTTTGTAGAAGTAAATCCCTACTCCCTACTGGGAGTAATGGAAGCTAGGGTTGATTAGTGTAACTATTTAGGAAGAGCTAATTCGACAAAAACTTCCTTGTGTTTATTAGATGTGTCTGTGAGGAACACTGTTCATGTGAATTGGCTACCGTGAATATCCCCAAAAGGCACATCATGATCTGTGTGAGAAAATTCACCCAGCTTGTCACGTGCACAGCAGCAACTTGTGCTTTTGGCAACCAGTTGTCACAACTGATTTGCAACAAATATTTTCACATAACCTCAAAGTGGTTGCTATTGAATCCTGTTTGCCCCCAAAGTTTTGATGATCTTGTAGTCCTTAGTATTATACCTTCACAATAAATTGGTTGGGAGAGACTCTCATGAGACTGCTGTTCCCAAATGATTAATTTCTTAGTACAGTGGTCCCTCGGGTTAAGAACTTAATTCGTTCTGGAGGTCCGTTCATAATCTGAAACTGTTCTTAACCTGAGGTACCACTTTAGCTAATGGGGCCTCCTGCCGCTGCCACGCAATTTCTGTTCTCATCCTGAAGCAAAGTTCTTAACCCGAGGTACTGTTTCTGGGTTAGCGGAGTCTGTAACCTGAAGCGTCTGTAACCAGAGGTACCAATGTATAGTTAGGGAAGTTAACATGCCATGTAATTTTCCTGAGTTTGTTTATTATCTGTTATTTTATTTCATAAAAATTATACACCACTTGATTGTTAAAAACCTCAGAGTGGTTTACAAAGGGAATAAAACAAAGAAAGCTGTTTCTTTTTCTCCTCATTTCCCTTCAGGGAAAGATGATCCTTCAGAAACCTCAATGGGAGCAGTTCAGCAACAGCAAATTCATTTGAGCCATTGTCTTTCATATGATTTTTATAAATCAAGATTGCATCTTGTCAGCATTGTTGGGTGATAGTGTAAAATTAGCGTTGCTCAGTTTGAATAGTGAAGATGGAGTTAATTTTTCTGCTATTCAGTGAATTAAAACCCTGTTACCTGAGTAACACGGAGAGGTGCTTAAAATAACTGAATAAACAGAAATTATGACACGCATTTAACTAAGCTGCTTTTGTATTGGCTCCAGAAGAACACACAACATTTTAAAACACGCACAAACAAACAAATAGTTTAAAACACACAATTCCACATTGACATTGCTGTTTAGCTCAAATGTATCAAATTGTGTCTTTCAAGTTAAAGTTCATTTAGAACCGCGTGTTCTGAGAATGAAGGAATGTGTTCAAAGCAAGTGATTAATTATGTACTTAATGTGAATTATCATGCCTTGTTTTAAAAGTCAGATTAATGTAGGAATGGGATGAAACAGAATTCTGAGGCCTGTGAAAGCAAAACAAAGCAAAAATAGACGGATCTTTCTATCCCCACCCTGAAGAATAGATTTTTTTGGTCAACTTCATGACAAAAGGCTAAACTTTATATGAATGTCAATTGGTAGTATAGTGTGTGGGCGGGGAGTGTATTTATACATTTGCACATGCACATTAGTACTTTTTGGTAATGCTACTCACTGGTACAGAGTTCCATCACTTGGGGGGGGGTTTGCTTGTGGCGCTTATATGAAAATGCAAGTATCAGCACCTCATTTTTTAAAACAGAAAATGCACAGAATGTGTGTATGTAAATTTTTGGTCCCCACAGGGTGTGAAGAGGGGAGTTGGTCCATTTATTCAAAAATAAAATACATGCAACTTCCAGTGATATGTTCCAGTAGCTTGATCTGCCAATGTGTGCATTTAAAATAGCTGAATGGAGCTCCAGTACTTGGATATATTGGCATAGTGATGCCATTGTATTGATACACTTTGAAGGGCCTTTTTTTTTTTTTTTTTGCATTTCAAGGTAAACAACTTTTAGCACTGGAAGGATTATATAACAAGACAACTTGTCCTCAGTTTTCACATGATACATGGTGTTTCTGTATGGTAAGTAGATTACTGACAAGTGGATTTTTAGGAGGTGGGTACAGGTTTTTAAAGCTGATATGGTTATGCTTTGAAGACATATTGAGGAGGAGACTCCCAAGGCTTCAGAAATGGTGGAACCCATGGGCTTCTGTATTCAAGGCTTGGTTTGCGCACATTTTATGAGGTATAATAAACCTAGATTAAAACACTGATACAGTCTAGGGGCTAAGTGAGTTGAAAGAAAACAGAACCGCTTGACTCAAGACTGTTTTTCGTCTTATGTTCCCTCCCACTTTCACAAGGAGAAATCTACTTTCTGTTTTCCGTACACCAAAATAGAACTATGTCTATTTTGACAAGTATTGGTGAGGTGGCTGGGCTTGCATTTTGCCAGTGAGTTGGGGTTTGATGGTCTCAGATCAGATGGTTTGATGGTCCCAGATCATTATTGATACATAGCCTACTATATTTTGTCTAAATGGCAGTCATTGCTGAAAAAACTGTCTTGAAACGATACACACTACCAAACGGGAGCAGCACAGATATTCCTTTATAGGCAAGTTCAGGATACTCAGTAACTGAGTAATTTTGGGGAAATCCCACTTCCAAAAAATGTATCTTGGATGGTTTTATCACACGGCAGTCCAGTGAGTTGTTCTTTTTGCACAAGACAACTTTGTAAATTGTAAATGGGTTTCATGCCTACTCTCGTGTCTCTGTTTCTTCAGCAGAAATGTAGCTTACAAATTGTGAGTAAGCAAATGTAAAATCAACCTTGGCTTAACTATTAATGAACCTTGGCAGCAGTTCAGGTGTCAGTCCTTCACAAGGTGCTTGTATCCTGCACTGTTTTTGAATGACTGTTACAGCTCACCATTTGGGCACCTGCATGTCAGAGGCGAGCTGCATTAGGCATTCAAAAATCCTGCACAATCACCTTGTGGCAAATTGTTGTGGATCTCCTGCCTGCAAACATGTAAGAGTCAAGCCTTTTTGGCATTTGGTTACAAGTGTCACCACAGCATTATAATACACCAACAAACCAAAAAGTTGTAAGAGGTATTTATCATATGAGTTAAGGTTTACAAGCATATCTATATCTATATCTATATCTATATCTATATCTATATCTATATCTATATCTATATCTATATCTATATCTATATGTTTTACCTATAAAACCCATGACCCCGTTGTACAGACTTTGTGACCCACAGATTGGGAAACATTGATCTGCTGAACAGAAGAATGAAACACATGCAATCCCTTTCCATTGTCTTACATTAAGTATTTGATTTGTCTGTAAGAGGAGGGAACAAAAGCACTATGAATGATGTTACTTCAGTATCTGATGAGGAAAAAGTGGACTTATTTTCTACATGTTTCCATCATGGGTACTTAACATGAGTTAGAGTTAGCAGTACAGAATTCTGCATGCACTTTTGGGAAGTAAAGAACCCAAATACCCAATTCCTGATTTCATAAATTATAAGGTACAGTTGTGAGGTCCATGCCCTGAGAGGACTTCATACACTTAAGTCAGGGCTGAGGAGCCTTAGGCTCAGGGACCAAGTCTTGCCCTCCAAGGCTATCTGCCTAGGCCTTGGGGTCCTCCTCAGCCATGCCCCCTACTGATGTTGTTTTGGATATTTTCTTAGTGTTTTTGACTGGCTGGAATGTGTCCTTAAATTGTGATAATGTCTGTAGCTTGCCTGGATGGGGAGATAGAGAGGGGGGTGTGCCTGCGTGTGTGAAAACTAGCCTTTTGTACAAAGATACCATTTACATTTACATTAACTGTTCCACCTAGTTTTGCCTCTGGCTCTGCCCATATCTGGCAAATGGCTGAAAAAGGTTCACCGCCCTGCCTTTAGTGGTTGTATAGAAGAACCTCAGCAGCTGTGACTTTTGTCATCCTAGTGTTGTATTGATAGAACAAGCTGAAGGGGACATCCTGTGCCGCCTGCCCACTTTTACAAGGAGAAATCTATTTGCTGTTTTCCCTACTTCAGCCCCCCAGAAGCTGCTATGGAGGGTTCCTCCCACCTTCCAGCTCATATTCTGGCAAGTACAGAAGTTTATGGGAGGAATGTGAAGGAGAAGCCCTGTTATGCTAGTAGACACCACTTAATGCTATGTTGGAACTCACCCTGAATCTGATTGAATTTTCCTATATTCTTCTATACCCCAAGTTTCTACAATGTCCCATCATTCATCTTTATTTTTTATTTCTTTTCATTAGTTCTTTATTGTAATTAAGTGTTTCGTGGCTTTGGTACCGTAGGCCTGATGCAGTCAAAATTGAGCAGTCTTCACTGAAATAAAAACGAAAGGACTTGAAAGTGCCAAATACTGGATGGATCACAACCATTTTGAGATACCCTCAATGCACTGCTTATTTAAAAACACATTAGCTAGCTTAGAATCTCCCAAGGTTATTACTTAATTCCTCAGGGGTAGGCTTAACCCTGGCCCTCACATTCCTGCAGTATCATGCTCTCTCTGCTGTGTTATCTCCTAGGGCTTAAAAAAATCCAGCGTTTGTCAAGTATCACTTGTCTATTGTAGAAAAAGATTTGGAGACCTACTTCTGTCCGACAAGGAGTAAGACATAATTCAATGTATTATAATATTCAAAACCATCAGATATATTTTCAAACTGTAATGTGATTTTAAAACAATCCTTCAGATAGGTCTAGGGGTTTTTTTGTGCTAGTACCTGTGGAGTTTATTTGGGTGCTGGTGAGAGAACTAAAGGGGATTTGTTTCTCTTGTGGTTTTTGTGGGTAACAATTTTATGATGAAGATGGGATAAGTTGTACTGGTGCCCTTGCGAAAGTAGACTACAATGTTCCAGAGGGATGGGGGCAGGTTCTAGGGAGTAAGGTGGGTAGGGAGACAATTACAGGCATGTGTTCTCCACAATTGGCACCAAAGATCACAGAGATGATAAGTAGTTGTTTGAACAGGAGTGGATGAATGGGCAAATAGCACAGAGGCAGAGGGATACGAATGTCTGGCATTTTCTGAGCAAGCACCATGAGTAGAACTAGCAAAGAACTCAGAACAGACAAGAACAAGACAGTAAGTTACATCGACATCATTCCCCTAAAGCACTGTTTTTGGAGAGCCCTGTTAAAATAATCTCTGGCTGAAAGCTAGACCTGCTGTCACAAAACAGCTTCTCCTTTCCCACCCTGCATTTTAGTATACATGCAGGTCTCACTATCCTAATGCAATGCATTCTCAGACAAGTGTTCACACAGTGAGTTAATGATTTCCCTTGATGCCTATGGGAAAATTTATAATGCGTTCCCGACCATGGAATTTTGACACCAAAATGATGGGAAAACCCTGGAAAAATCTCCAAAACATTGCAAAAGGAATACAAGGAAGGAAAACATGCTCTTATTTGTCTGATCTCGCTTGCTGGTTTCTGGTGAAACGGCTGCCACAGACCAGCAAAATAGAAAAACTAAGGCTTGTTTAAGACTACTGATTTGTTCACAGTACTACACACAGGTCCGGCTGTTTGAATATTTGAATCTGCTGTGTGCATAGTGAGGTTGGGTACGAATTCCTCATGTTTGGCTAAGTGAATTTTCATACAACAAGCATTTGGATAGTGGGAGCTGCATGTTCAGCAGTCAGGGGAAACGTTTCAAGGGTACACTGCAATGTTGTTTTGAAACATACAAATCTCTGAATGGTTTTAGGCATCTTCGGCTCAGGCACTTTGGAGAGATCCTGATTTAGATGAGAAGAGCCCTGAATCTGTCTGAAGCTGCCCTGCTACAGTTCTTCAGTTGGGATTCATCCATATCTTTTACCTCCAGAAGTTTCATAAATTACGTTATATCCACTAAATGCTAAGATAAAAAGACATGGATTCAATTTTGCAAGTGGCTTTGGGTTACGTTTTGTAAAGAAAAGCACTTAATGAGTGCAATAAATAATACAGGTGTACCTTGGAAGTTGGAACAGAATCTGTTCCGGAAGTCTGTTTGACTTCCAAAATTTTCGCAAATCAAAGCTCGGCTTCTGCAGCCAATCAGAAGCGATGGAAGCACTGTCGTACGTTCAGGTTCCAAAATTTTTTCGCAGACTGGAACACTCACTTCCAGGTTTGCGGCATTTGGGAGCCAAAATATGCTGAGTACCAGGAGGTTCAGGATCCAATTTATGATTCTCATAACTTATCCTGGGTGTCATACTCATTAAATGGTTGCTTAATGTACTTTCTCGGTTTCCTGAAAGATGCAGGATACAGGTGTGAATGAATCACGGTGAATGAAAAGGGCAGAGCACTCGGTGATGCCATTCCTATGCTCCAGCACCCCGCCCAATCTATGGGAACTTATTAAAAAGTTATTTGTGCTCCCACTTTGGTTTTGTCCAAGAGAGTTTTGACTTCAGTTTGCAAACATAATATATTTAAAATGACCTAATTTATACAGGGATGCGGGTGATGCTGTGGTCTAAACCACTGAGCCTCTTGGGCTTGCTGACCAGAAGGTCGGCGGTTCAAATCCCCACGACGGGCTGAACTCCCGTTGCTCTGTCCCAGCTCCTGCCAACCTAGCAGTTCGAAAGCACACACACAAAAAGTGTAAGTAGAGAAATAGGTACCACTCTGGTGGGAAGGTAAACAGCGTTTCCGTGCGCTGCTCTGGTTTTGGTGTTTCATTGCGCCAGAAGCAGCTTAGTCATGCTGGTCACATGACCCGGAAAAACTGTCTGTGGACAAACGCCGTCTCCCTCGACCTGTAAAGTGAGATGAGCGCTGCAACCCCAGAGTTTTCTGCGACTGGACTTAACCGTCAGGGGTTCTTTACCTTTACCTTTTAATTTATACAGAGTGTGTACTGGCTGTTTGGAAGGAAGCCAGGCCCTGTTGCTCCTGGTCAGCAAGAACAGTTATCACTCTTGCTTCTGACTTTGGGGGCAAAAGAAATAATTCTTTTGTCAGTGATACAAAAGGATGCAAGTTATGAAAGGCAATAACAGACAATACTTCCTTCTCACAAGGCAGCTGCAAAGGTGGCTTTTAGATTCCTTGAAAATACTTTGGAATGAAGGTTGAAGCTTCCTGGTCTGTTTACAAAGGTATTGGCTAATATTAATATTAGAAGTCTCAACTGTAACAT